>NW_020439302.1:2732980-2753833 GCF_000699045.2 Agrilus planipennis
AATAAACAAATACTTTATTAAATTATATATTGACCGTTCTGGTCCAACACCTTTTGCCATCTTTCTGGTAGTAGCATAATTCCACGCTCATAAAATTTTTGGTCTTTGCTGGCAAAAAACTGATCGAGGAGGTTTTTGACCTCCTCAGAGGTGAAGGTTTTACCGTCTAAAAAATTTTGGAGTGACCGGATTTACTTGTTTCATTACCTCTTCCCCTTTTTCACAATAGTTTACTATACGAATTAATTAATTACCCAATTTGCTATACACTACGTTTGAATAGTACTCCGAAAAAACTAACGGAAATGAAGCTACATGAAAAAGAAATAGAATGAGTCATCTCGCACCACTCGACGACGCGTATTCGCATTTTCATTGGCCACCATGTCGCTTGTTCTGCGTGCATATGTTCTATTGACCTGTCTGTGTACCAGCTGTTGCGAAGGTTGCACATAGGTATGAGTGTTTCGTCACTTGACGCTAGCGATAACGAAGTGCGGTAAGATATTGCTGCAGCCAAACTGGTAATTGTACTAAATTATTGACGGCTCGATAACTGGGGTACTTTTTGTGTATACTTTTTACAGCCCCTACGTTGGGGCGCTGTCACTAGGTGCACTCTACAATTTTTAGAAGTGCCCCCTTTTTAAAATTCATGGCTAAATATATTCCGTGCTTATTTGTAACAACGGATATTGATTTATTTTTAAAATGCATCTTTATCAACGTAATCGTAACAAGCAAGTGTCAACGTTATTATTTTTTTTGTTTTTTAATTATTAAACGGTAATTGTTTCATTATTATTGAAACGGTCACGGGAAGGTTAACTACAGATATTATAAAATGGACTTTAGATGAAAACAATGCATTTTGTTCTTAATTTAACACCATGGTTATATATCTATTTAAATTGTTGCGTGACAGAGCATGATTTACAATAAAAAGAAGAAAGTATAAAACATACGTATACATACTGGGGGCTTTCCGTTTTTTGAATAAAACCAAAGTAAAACCGTATACTTATAAGGAGATCATGACGACGCGGATCAATACAATCGATCTCTTTTTTTTTTGATAATTTCATGTAACTTTTTATATTTGATTAACAAATGCGATAATAAGCGCGTCTAAAATAGATAACAAAAAGGTAACTAAATGCAAATGGATAGGTAGGAGGGGCTGTCGATGACCTCCAAGATCAATAAAAATTTATTGATAAAAATTATTAGGCCGAAGCAGATAAGACTAGAAGCTCGTCACTGTTACTATGCAGTCCTCTCCTGTCGCAATACCTGACGCTTAATCTTAAAATTTATTACTTTTTAAGACCCTTTACGAAAAGTATAATTAATTATATAATTATAACAATTATTCAACGAGTTAAAAATAGCAATGATATGAGTAGCCACTACACAGCAAACTCGGATAATCTTATAAACATAAGGTTCCAGTATTGCAGAATTGTTTAAAAATGAGAACAATTTCATGATTGCTGTTGTTGGACGAACTTTTACCTATTTTTAATAAAAACGATTTCACTAATCCAGTATCTGACAATTTTCTGTATAATTATTTTAATATTAATTTACCGACATGTACCACTAATTGTCGATAGTTGTCAATTTATGATGCTTTCAAGTTTTTTGTTAAAATTAATTCATAAAGAACGATTTTTTTCTATGTAATGAACTGTAGTTGTGTTTGTCAGTCCTAAGACTGGTTGGACACGCACTTCCACTCTTTCCTAATATCCTGAGCTAATTTTCCCTTTTCCCTAAAATTAGAACATCCTTGTACATCCTTAACTATTTGCGAACAGTAATCTAATGTGGGTCTATGTCTACTTCTGTTAACTCCTGTTTCTGCTTCTAATATGTCTCTGACCCCTAGCCCTTCATGCCTATTTGATATCAAAAGAGAAATTTTCTAATTGAATTTTTTAATGAAAAACAATGACAGAAGATCTAAAAAGGACAAGTAAAAAGGACAATAATTGATAAATTACGCATACAACTGTAACATAATTTAGTGTTTACTGCAAAGATGTGATTTATTGAAATAGAAAATAAAAAATATCTATTTTTATCTTGCATTTAAATACTTTTTTGAGAAAAACATTTTGTTTTTTATATAAAATACTTTTCCAAACGAATTTTCTATTTGTAAAATGCAAAATACATTTTTGCCTTTAAAAGTTTCGCTAGTATCACCGATCAAACATTATATAAAATGATGAATGAAAATTGCTCACATTGGCCATTGAAGGTATTAGAAGCTTAAAAAGGGGACAGAGTGACATTCCATGAATGCCTTCTAATTCTTTAACTGAAGAGAGTCCAAAAAAATTCTAAACTCCTTGGAAATGGATAATCGGAAATATTGGATCGAGATTGTTTTCCGGGTTCAATGTCATAGTGCATGGAATTTTGAAGATCCAAATTGATATCAGCACCTGCCGAAACACCACTTATCATACCTTTGGCAACGGACTACGAAATTCTAGGAATTACGACAAAACAGCCCACGAAACAATATCGAATTGATATACACCAGCTGTGTAAAACTAAAAGCTACAAGATATTGTGGTGTCATAATAAATGCCTATAATTCAAAATCCTTAATAGACGATTCGAAAAAAATCACTCATTAGATGAATCCAAACCTAAAGAAACTATGGATTCCATTTCTTTCTCTTATTAAAATGTGTAAAAGATCAGAAACAAAATAGGGTTGTAAATATTTTGATAAAAAATAATTGATTTTGATTTTACATCAATAAAATTATTTGCAACCCTATTTTGTATTTGATCTTACACGCTAAACAAACTAACAAACTATTTTAGCACCAGTTTCTTTTTTCCAACTAAAAGGGAAAAGTAAATAAGGAAGCATATAGAAGAATTATTTGTTGCTGAACTGAAGAAACTACAATATAAAGATAAGAAAACGTAGTACTCAATAGGAGTAGCCAATAGAATTAAGGCACATGACACCGCTTTCTATCGACAGCATCCACCCGACTAGTTTCTAGTTATCCTGTCAAATAACAAGGGAAAAGGCAAACATCACGTCGTGACGCGTCGGTGTCTAATAAAAACGATTATGAAAACAACAACAGACACCAATCGTCGAAGCCATTCAATAGACAATCTGGCCGACGGTACATGCATACAAATACGACAGACTAATTACTATTATAGTGCATACGAAAGAGGCACAAGCTGATGCCCACCTAACTAACACCGTCCGGACGATGCGAGTCTAGACGGTATTTTTTTATGCAATGGCAAAGGTCGGGCATCATCCACCAGTTCCTGACCTATGCCGTGTATCTGCCGGCTGGTGGTCCACCCACAGGAGACGCAACAACTAGACAGTAAATAAAAAAGGAACAGCGAGCCGACGACAAGTTTCATTGAAAAGTACACAAATTATAGGGTTGTTCGGAAAGTCATTTCGTTTTTCTTTTGTGGAAATGAAAGACAGTTTTCGTATAATAAACAAATACCTTATTAAATTATGTATTGACCGTTCTGGTCCAACACCTTTTGCCATCTTTCTGGTAGTAGCATAATTCCACGCTCATAAAATTTTTGGTCTTTGCTGGCAAAAAACTGATCGAGGAGGTTTTTGACCTCCTCATTTGAGGTGAAGGTTTTACCGTCTAAAAAATTTTGGAGTGACCGGAACAAATAATAATCCGATGGTGCCAGGTCTGGAGAATATGGTGGGTGTAGCATTGTATCCCATTCAAGCTGTAAAAGCTTTTGTCGAGTGACCAAAGCATTTTTACCCTTTCTGTAGTAAAACAGTAAGATATGTCGAAAATGCTGCTTATTGCTCTCCATATTTAAAAGGGCACCAACCAAAAACTACTGCGTAGAATTAATTGGAATTTTTCACACACAAGCCTTGCTATATGAGCTCTCAAAGCATATAAAAATTATACGGCTTAAATGTGAAGTTGGGTGCAAAAGAATACAATTAAATCCTCTGTCGGGAAAAAACGAAATGACTTTCCGAACAACCCTATATAATCCTTTTGGAAAAAAGCTTAAAGAAAATTTGTATTGGAAACAAACATACACGGTGTATATATACAACAATATTATATATACCTATATATTTAAAAAATTGTACCGATCATTGTATTCCTTGTGAAATTAAAAGACGATTTTTCTTTTGAAATTTTTCGATACGACGGTTAGTTATCGAGCAAATGACAACGAAAGATTGAAAACGTTATCCAATGAGAACGCGCCTTTTTCCTTAGCTGCAAGCGGTTACAAGTTGCAACTAACCGCTGCAGCCACGTACTTGCAGAGGTCTAATTCGTCGCCTGTTTTAATCTTTTTTTGTTAATTAATACATTATTTTAGATCCTATTGAAAAACTGAAAAGGATTTTTTTTCTTAGAATTTCGTAGCGAATTTAGCTTCAACCGAATATTTACGAAATTACTTCGTCTGCATCACTTTGCAACGATTTAGTGGATCGATAATTATGAAACATGTTGTTAATAAATAGGATAAATAAATGAAACATCTGTTTTATCTATCATATTGTGTTTATAATATACTCTATAAAAAGTTATCAGAGCTAAGCGCAATTTTGGTGAATGCGCCGGGTCGCTTTCCTTTTAATTTCTAAGGATTAAGTCCTGTTAATAATTTGGCAACCCTAAGGGGAACAAAACAATAATTAAATACGAAAAAGGGTATTTAAAGTTTTAAAATACATTAATTGATCCTGTTGTAAATCTCTATCGACTGATCTATTAATTTCTCTAAATTGTCGAAATTGTTTCTTAGACAATTTTCAACACGTGTTCATATCTTTTCCTTTCTGTTCACATAAAATAGCACATAAATTTCCCCCCTCTCTCTCTCTCTCTCACGCACTCTCTCACTAATCGTCTAATAGGAGAATAAAATCGTACAGAGATGATAGATAATTGCATATTTTGGAGAGAAAAAAAACACTTGATTCGAGGCATTTGATGTCTAGACTTCTAGACGTCTATTTCGGGTTTTTACAGAAATCGGGGGTGTACATGGACGAATTCAATCAAATTCAATTTTTGGTTTTCCTTAACGACGACCTAATTCAATCCATTTCATTAAAATTGTCAGAAAAATAAATATGTGTTAAGTGTGTCGGTACGAAAAGTAGATAGTATTGATGTCTGAAGCTTTAACAGAAAGAATTTCTGTTGTAAGCCGGAAATAATTTTGTACTGTAGGTTACAGTGTGGCCTTAATTTATATTAATAACAGGAAGGGCTCAATAATTTCGCTGTTTAAAAATTTGCGTTGGTATGAGACTGATGCGAAACATGGACGATGGGCGAAAAAAGACTGATGAGGATACCGTTATTAGAAAGAATAGGAGAACGGAGGACTCTATGGAAGTCAATAAGAAAAAGGCGAGATAGGTTGGTAGGACAACTCAGGCATGAAGGTCTAGTCAGAGACATATTAAGGGCAGAAACGGGAGTTAGGAGGGGTAGAGGTAGACCTAGATTAGATTACTGTTCACAAATATCGGGTTGTTCGGAAAGTCATTTCGTTTTTTCCCGACAGAGAATTTAATTGTATTCTTTTGCACCCAACTTCACATTTAAGCCGTATAATTTTTATATGCTTTGAGAGCTCATATAGCAAGGCTTGTGTGTGAAAAATTCCAATTAATTCTACGCAGTAGTTTTTGGTTGGTGCCCTTTTAAATATGGAGAACGATAAGCAGCATTTTCGACATATCTTACTGTTTTACTACAGAAAGGGTAAAAAATGCTGTTCAAACCAGAAAGAAATTGACTGATGTGTATGGAGAAGGTGTGTTGACAGTACGCCAGTGCCAGAACTGGTTCGCTAAATTTCGATCCGGCAATTTTGATGTCGAAGATGCACCACGTTCGGGAAGGCCGGTTGAAGCTGATAAAGACGCGATAAAGGCATTAGTTGATGTGAACCGGCGAATAACAACACGTGAGATCGGATTGAGGTTAAATTTATCAAATTCAACAGTTTATGACCACTTGAAAGGCCTGGGATTATCCTCGAAGCTCGATGTATGGGTTCCCCATGTTCTCACAGAGAGAAATCTGTGTCGCCGCATTGACGTCTGCGATTCGCTTCTCAAACGTCACGAAAATGATCCGTTTTTGAAGCGCATCATCACTGGGGACGAAAAATGGGTTGTATACAACAACGTCAAACGCAAGAGGTCATGGAGCAAAAAAGATGAACCGGCTCAAACCATTTCCAAAGCCGATATTCACCAAAAAAAGGTGATGCTGTCTGTTTGGTGGGATTTTAAAGGAATCGTTTTTTTTGAGCTTTTACCGGATAACACAACGATTAATTCGGAAGTCTACTGTCATCAGCTGGACAAACTGAATGATGCACTTCAACAGAAAAGGTCAGAACTAATCAACAGGAAAGGTGTAGTGTTTCACCAAGACAACGCGAGACCTCACACAAGTTTGGTCACTCGCCAAAAGCTTTTACAGCTTGAATGGGATACAATGCTACACCCACCATATTCTCCAGACCTGGCACCATCGGATTATTATTTGTTCCGGTCACTCCAAAATTTTTTAGACGGTAAAACCTTCACCTCAAATGAGGAGGTCAAAAACCTCCTCGATCAGTTTTTTGCCAGCAAAGACCAAAAATTTTATGAGCGTGGAATTATGCTACTACCAGAAAGATGGCAAAAGGTGTTGGACCAGAACGGTCAATATATAATTTAATAAAGTATTTGTTTATTATACGAAAACTGTCTTTCATTTCCACAAAAAAAAACGAAATGACTTTCCGAACAACCCTATAGGTTGGTAGGACAACTCAGGCATGAAGGTCTAGTAAGAGACATATTAGGGGCAGAAACGGGAGTTAGGAGGAGAAGAGGTAGACCTAGATTAGATTACTGTTCACAAATAGTTAAGGATGTCGGGAAATGCAAAAGATTAGCTCAGGATAGGAAGGAGTGAAGGTGAGAATCCAAGCAGTTTTAGAACTGAAGGCCTTATGATGATTATGAGACTGATCAATACTTAGTCGTTAATTGTAATACAGAGGAAAGCCATTAGAAATTAAAAGGAAGACTCACCCCTAATTACCACAAAAAACTTTATTTGAGCGGACACGTGTTTCGCCCACTTCATACGTGGGCACTATCAATGCGAGACTACGTATGAAGTGGGCGAAACACGTAGGGGTGAGTCTTCCTTTTAATTTTTAATTAATATTTACCACAGTCTCCTTTTTCTACTTAGAGGAAAGCCAAATACGTAATAAATAATCCACTCATGATCACCATTATCATCATCATAGGGTCGTCAGTCCTAAGACTGGTTGCAATAGTAATCTAACCGAGGTCTACCTCTACCCTTCTGCTTGTGCTTCTATCCTATCCTACTCACCGAATGATTACGAAAAATTTTACTTAGGTCCTAATCGCCTCGTCTAACTTCCTTTTCCTTTTACTTTCTTACGATGTTGCCCAGATTCTATAACTACCTGTTGCACTTGCACCACTTTTATATCCTTTTATCTCACCCTTACATTATTTCAATTAATATCTACACCCTCATAACTGACATGGGCTCGCTTATTTCCCTGTTTCTACCACAACTGGATTGAACATAAAAGTTCATCCGCCCTTCTATATCTATACGATTGCAGTTAAGATTTTTGAAGCTTGATGAAAAATTAAGTTAATTATGAAATTTAATACAATTTAATGTAGCAAATTCAAGTCGACAAATATTGGGAAATTTACGGGTACAAATGTGGAAAGGGTCCGTTTTCAGCCTGCCTTGAACTTTTTTTTATTCCGTTTTGATTACTTAGCCTGACTGACTGACAGCCTTGAGCTAAAATAATTCGAAGTGGTCTGTATTCTGTCGAAACTGCCAGACGCGGATCGCGATTTCGATCTTTTTGGATCTCATCAGCGCGTCGCAGGCAGCTCCGACAGAACACAGACCAACTTTTACCTGTTGTCTTAACGCCTTGAGCTAGTAGAGAAGCATATTAAAAGCAGAAACAAGAGTAAAAAAACGTACAGACAGAACGACGAGTGAACCTGTAACGGTTCTGTTTTTCATTCGAACGTACGGAACCCTAAAAAAGTGCAAAAGAAAACCCAGATTAGATTACTATTCGCGATTAGGTAATTAATGTGCGGTGCTACCTACAGTTTTCGGAAAATGAAAGATATGGTACAGGATACGAAGAAGTATGAGGTACGGGTCCGACCAATCTAGGGATTGGAACCTTTGTAGTGATGATGATGACGATGATGAATTAATTTTTATCACCAAAAAAATTGAAGATCAGTCTTTACGAATGGTTTCTATCGATCGAAAAATCGATATATTAATCATTTAAAACACGCGACACCCCTTCATACCTAAATAATGTTATGTATTTGAATTCGGATCTTTCCTTTTCAATCCAACTACTTGCGCACCATTGAAAAGCCAAAGTCAAATTGCATAATTCGTAAGTGAGTGATAAATAATAAAAATAAAATAACAACAGCTACGTTCCAAGTGCACAATAAACAAATTAGGTCCAATAAAGAGTCCAATCCACTTGACGTGACCCTGACGCCGTCAGGGAGCAACCACCTTATGAACAAACCGAAATGACACACTACCCTGGTCCGCTACAAGGTAGTCGCATCGTCCAATCGTATTCTACCAGGCATGTTCAATAAATGATACTGAGTTAGCAATAAAGAAGTATTATTACGGTTGGATTCAAAATAAAATATGGGAAAACGAAGCAGATAATATGCAGAAATTCTAGATAAAACTTAGTTATAAATAAAACAAAATAATCAGAGTCAGATTAGAGAATTATGCAAGTCTGTGTTAATAACTCGATTGCTAGACCCTACCAAAGGGTTTGAAATTATTAACTTATTATGAAGACTTTTGGGAAAATCATTACGTTACCAATTGGACAAGAAAACAATAATAAAAAGAAATACCTAAAAATCGCACTTTTTCTGTATATTTGGGCCCCTTTTTGGGCACTGAAACGACTAGTTATTTGTTAATTATTATTTTAGATAACACTTACCACAAAAGTCTGCATCTTCTTCGACAGCTAGGCGCAAAAGTATCTGGAATGAAAAATAATATACTTAGCATATTTTATTTGTGTATTGTACTATATATACTGATTAAGTAGGATTTTGAAATATAGAAAGGATAAAAGTATATGGAAATAAGAAATGCTTATAATCGTTTTTCAACTGTTACATTTAGGATGAAATAAATAAGTTTGAAGTTTCTTTCGGACAGACAGTTTCCCTAATAATGTTAGCCGTTCTCCAAAACAGTTTATAATAGTAAAGATATCGTAGTGAGTTCAGTTTTCCCACGGGGTACAGTTCAAGTAAAATTCTGAAAACTGCGTTAGTAATATGTCACAGCAACATTAGTTATAGAAAAAAACATATTTTGGCGAATGTGATATCTCTAGGATATACATTACAAAACCATATTTTTGGGCACATTAAAAGATGTTGTAGCCACATTTTGACGCCCCTCAGATGGTCGACTAATCCAAGGAAACACTAAATGGCTACCACAGGAAATACGTCATCTTTTGCATGCGGTGCAATAGACAGTGATTGACTATGATTGATTGATCCACAAAGAATGTTATATATAAAAGAAATTATGAGTGCTGTCAACGCAGGGAAAAGTAGTATTACGTAGTTAGTATCAGCAATTTCTTATGCTGAAGTGTACGATGTGTTGCATACCTATTTACAAACAACTTTAAATTTAATTTTTCAAAATATTTTTAAAACAAATTGTTCACAAAAGTGAATTTCGACCACTCGAAGCAATGGTTTCAAACCTTTTTGAGCTCACAGTGAATGATAGGGGGGGAAGAACCTGTTTTTTAATAATGAAAATAGCATTTTTCAGGCATCAACCCCCGTTTCCACACGGTTCAGCAGAGTCTATGGGCAAGTTCTCTCATGGAGGTCTATGTATAACCATAAAAAACTCGATATTAACCCTCCACCCCTACATATGTTTCAGCAGAATATTCTACTAGATATCCCTTGCAGAGCCATATAATTTATTCAGTTCCCTCTTCAACAACAAGAAAAAACTTTTGACGGCGACTGTACACGGCGAAGACGGATCTGCGTCCGCGAAGGACGACTCTAATAATCGCGGTGCATAGACCACGAGGAGAGGAGGCAGAACGTTTTGTTTTTGGCATTGACCTTGACAGAACCCTGACCATGTCAACTTGGCTTGTCTAGCCTAGTAACTTAATAGTGTTTGTTTACGCATACTGTCGAGGACGACCAACTACATAACTAACTGGCTACGGTACATTTGCACATACATAAACTATTACTCCGTAGTGTTATATACTCATGTCCCTTAATTATCTACCACAATTCCTGTCGGTTATTTTATTCAGTATGTAAGAACGAATGTAATAAATAAATTCGTGCACGATCTCTTAATTTATTAATTAAGAACTTTACATTCTGAAATTAAAGTTGAGGATTTAAGACACATTTTGCTATCGGCTAGTTTTCAAGGATCCACAACGAATGCAGTGATGGATCGAGGAATAAACATTAAATTTATTAGGTAGGTTAGGATGGGTTCACTTACTTTATTTCTTCAAAAAATGCAAACTTTTCAAAACCAAACAAGACAAACCAACATTACTCAAATTTTGAGAATGAGACAGTTCAAAATCTTGAAATATTTAGGCAATTTGGAAGCCATGTTCTAATTTAGCGGTAAAAATAAAACTGAAAGAACTTATTCTCAAAGTTATTATTTTTTTTATTGACTTCATATGATATTAGTCTCAAAAAAGTCAACAATTACACCCCTAGATTTTTGATTTTAAGATGCTTATGGTAGGGATGAGACCCTGAGTTTATCTTCGCATTTTCATAAAACTAGAACAACCCACATCCTTAATTATTTGCGAACAGAAATCTAATCTAGGTTTACCTATACCCCTCGCGTTTCTGCCTCTAATAAGTCTCTGCCTAGACCTTCACGCCTCACAAGGTGTCCTACCAACCTATCTCGCCTATTGACTTCCGTAGAGTTCTCTATTCTTCTATTCTTTCTATTACCTCTTCATTTCTAACCTTCTCTATCCACGCTAGACTTCTCTGACTTCCTAGATACCTAAAATCGGCTACTTCTGCTAATTTTTCGTCTCCTATCTTTATATTCGCTCTTTCTCTACTTCTTCTTCCCTTGTATACCAGTATTTTTGTTTTACTTTTATTTATTTTCATACAATACCGCTTCCATTTTATTTAAAGCTATCTGTAACTCCTCCTTGCAAATCTAAGCATACTAATCTTTTGCCCCTGTATATCTACCCCTACAGGTGTACTTTTTAGGCAAATATAAACTTAAATATTTCGCTGATTACAACCTATTAAAAATGTTAATTGAGTACTTCAATACATTAAATCAGTTACATCCATCCATGATGTGTAGTGTTATTTATGAACGAAGTATATCAACGCAGTGAGATTTAAATAAAAAAAGTTACACAATAATATATCTTAACAAAAAAAAACAACAATGCATACTTACTACGTAAAAATAGCTAATATGGTTCATGGCAAATATAACGAATAATCTAGTAGTTGGTTTCTTTTCTTTTGTTTTTGTTTAATTGCTTACTTTTGCATTAATTTGACGACAAATGATTAAAGGAATATTACAATTGAAAGTCAATTACTACATAAATTTATATATTTAAATGTTGATAATTATATGATGCCAGGAATGAACCAGAACAAAAAAAAAAGAAAATAAAAGGGGTGTAGCAAGAATTCTACCGTATATAGACATTTAAATTATCAAATTGTGTTTTCATAATTTTCTTGTTATAGTGTACTATTACACTGTCGTTCTATTGTATAGGTTTCATTAAAGTTTTTCAAGCTTTCAACCCATTTTTCCAGCTATTACGAATGCAATGCCTTAATCTTATTTCTAAAAATTGACAAATGGACTTGTTATTTCTAAACCCAGACATATTATGGTAAATACCGCACAGTTTGAATATTTTCTTTCTGTTGTCCTTAATACCTTCGTCTATAATCACAAAGTACTTACTTGGTATTTGTAAAATTATATCCCACGTATGTACCAAGAAGTTATGCTATTTTTAACTTCTTATACACATAATATTTCTATGCCCATAAGTGGAAGACAACATCTTCAGAAATAACTGAATAGTTTGGACATAAGAACGTTCTAGAACGCGTTAAAACAGCAACCAAAGTCTTCCCGATCAATATTAAAATCTTTAAGTTGCTGCACCAACGGGCTGTTTGTGTGCCTTCAGTTTTAAATCCTACGGTCGATCTTAACACAATCACTAACTTAATAATTTAACATTATTCTTTCCCTTTCCACGATAGTTCGGAAGAAGTTGATGTGATGGTCAAGTGGTGGCTGGAAGTTACTTTGATACGAGTTTCACTGTGTGTCACAAATTTGAAATAGGCCAATCGTTTTGTTTTTAGTTGGCGAATAATTCTTGTTAATAAAATGTAAAAAACTTAACTTACTGTGTTCTAAGTGATAGAATTTTGGTGTTCTTTACCTGACCTTCTTGTTTGGCTTACATAATCCCAATTTTGTGTTGTATTCGTAAAGGATTTACCTTAGGAAGGCCGATAAGGAACGATGGATTTCGTGTGGAAATCGTGCATAGATTTAGATAGTTTAAAAAGGAGTTGGGGCGATATTTTCTGCCTCATTGCACTATAGATGATTTCTCTGCTTTAATTTTTTGGATTCACTAACCTAGCCAAGGTCGACATATTGTTAGATATGCAGTTTTACGGCTTTCTCATGGCTGCCCGCGGAAAGACATTGACTTCGATGCAATCTAACAGGACCGGACTTTTACGCAGGACGAGCTGACAAAAGAAAAACTCAACAAACATATCTATCTCTGTACTTACATGACAACCGCATTCTTATCTAATTTATTGCAAGCACGTCTGCCAATGAAGTAATTCTAAGGTACTAATTTACAATTGTATAATTAATATAATAATTAAATTCCATGTCATCATTATTATCCTGATTGTTAACGTACAAAAACAAGGTTCATAACGAATGAAACCGAAAAGATTAATATAAAAAAAAAATATAGGGATGTCCAGGATTCTATTTTAATGAGAAGTCCAGCCAAAAGTCACTATTTTAATTTTTTTTAGAATCGACTACATTTTTTGTAGTGTTAGGATAGTATCAGGCAAGATACTAAAAATACTAGATACAAAATATGCTTCTTATTGGTAACTTCTTATTTTAAAGGTTTAAAATATTTTTAGAAAAAAAAAATGATGTCGGGGTCCCAAGACGAAACGAAAAAATGAATAAAGAAGAAAACATTTAACATTCAATGATAAACAGAAGAAAATCAAAAACGATTAGTCAATTCTTACATTTGCTTTAAAAAAATTGACATCAATTTAGTTGCTTAAGTGGCGTTCGTTGCAATTTAAATTAATTAAAAAAAAAACCATTGTGCACTTTATGCACATTGCAATCAAGTGAGCGAATCGTCTGTGCCCTGACCCAAATATTGTTTTTGGCTTTTTGATTTTTAGAACGCTTTTGGGCAAATATACTTATGTATAACAAAGGCCCACCCAGCGATGACAGTTTCTGGAAAAAGGACATGAAGGCGGAGGGGTGAAGGGGGGGGGGATATCTGCGACCACTGCACTGCGAACCGAGGACCAACTTTGTGTAATGCGTTAGCTGCAGGATATTCGTTATAAATTAAGTCGAATGGACGAATTGCACTTTTAGAGGAACTTATATATTGTTTAAACAAAAATAAATAATTAAGGTAAATAGGCAAATATATACTTTGGTAAAGGTCTAGATGATGGCCCCCACCCCCAAAGGGGGTGGGAGTGGGTGGCTTCGAAAGAGGAGGTCTCCCCCACCACTGTACCATAAAAAGCTCGTGGCGGTCTTACCCCNAACTTATATATTGTTTAAACAAAAATAAATAATTAAGGTAAATAGGCAAATATATACTTTGGTAAAGGTCTAGATGATGGCCCCCACCCCCAAAGGGGGTGGGAGTGGGTGGCTTCGAAAGAGGAGGTCTCCCCCACCACTGTACCATAAAAAGCTCGTGGCGGTCTTACCCCCATAAAAAGTTATGGGGGTTGAAAGTTGGTTATTTTGACAACTTTCATACACTATAATTCAAATAAAATTCAATAAAATAATTATTTTCAAGCGGGCGGAAGTGGTGGATCGAAAGAGGGTGGTCACTTGAACAAAACCCGATAACCTAACCTAACCTACCCTATTGATAAAGATATTTAAATAATGTTTTATATAACTTTCTCAACATTCTTATGTATTTTTCATCAGTTTTACCTTTGAATATCGTTTAAGAATGACTATATAAATATTTGAATGCCTAGAAATGTATAAAAATTGGCATATTTATTAACTTTGAACCCCCATAACTTTTTATGGGGGTGAGACCTCCACGAACTTTTTATGTTACAGTGGTGGGGGAGACCTCCTCTTTTGATCTACCCTACCCCCTTCGGGGGTGGGGGCCATCATCTAGACCTTTACCTATGCTTTATATAGAATATAATATAATTGAATAGAAACTGAAATCTTTTATTAGATAAGCCCTTCCCCTTGTACGCATCGACTCAATTAAGTCCATGCAATAACCGTCAGGTATTTCGTTAGTGAAAAACGCTGGTGCAATTTTTCCACACAGTTTCGATGCATGGAGATGTGCTCATAAAATTCAAAATTTAAGATTAGAAACGAAAATTGCACCCCTCCTATAGGTCGGTTTATTGTTCACATTTCCTTCTCTACAACAATTGTAAGGTGTAATTGTTTCGTTTCTATAAAACGCTGCGCCGGTGCAATTGTTGCAACGGTTTCGATGCATCGCGATATAATTTGGAGGCAGGTTGGCAAAATTTGACCTTTGTCATAAATAATGCATCGCGATTGGGTGGCGACGAGAAGCAGAAAGAGAGATGGATGGTCGCCAGTGTCTTTCGCCTTTTTTATACTTATTATATTTAAACGAATTACGAAAACATTCACCTTTCGTAAATGTATCAAATTGTCAGACTACAATCAACCTACGGGACGAACGCGAACCGGAGGCCCATTGATGTGAGGTCACAGGTCAGGGTAAAGTGAAAAATCATTTATTCGTATCGGTCGCAACCTGTTCGCAACGATTTTGTGAAATGAACACATAAGGGTAGTGCGATGAAAAGTCTGCAGCTACATAGATAGAGAACGTAAACATCACCAATTATCGAACGTCTAAGCGATTTTGTACTACACATAATGTTTAAACTAAATAAATTAAATAAGTAAATTACAGACAGCATAAAAGAAAAAAATTCAAATTAAGTAAACATTAGTTAATAAAAGAGCATCATTTAGATAATAACAAGAAGTGGCTGATTTTAGGTATTTAGGAAGTCAGATAGATAAGTCAGGACCGAAAGAGTAGTAGGGATATAAAGTAGGTCGAGTCGCCTTCAATAAATAGAAGTCACTTCTATGCTCGCGAACAGTTAATTTAGAAATTCGAAAAAGATTGTTAAGGGTGTATTTTTGGAGCGCGGCGCTGTATGGGTTAAAGAAAAGTTTAGAAGCGTTAGAGATGTGGCGTTACAGACTAATCAAGAGGATGCTGTGGATAGAGAAAAAATAGGCGAGATAGATTGGTGTGAATGAAGGCTTAGATTGATAAGAATTGTATGTATTGTGTAAATAACTTTATGTTGAAAATATATTACTATTACTAGATTGGTAGGACACCTTCTCAGGCATGAAGGTCTAATCAGATACATATTAGAGACATAAACGAGGGGTAGAGGTAGACTTAGATTAGATTACTGTTCGCAAATAGTTAAGGATGTGGGTTGTTCTAGATTTAGGGAAATGCGAAGATTAGCTCAGGATAGGAAAGAGTGGAAGTGTGTGTCCAACCAGTCTTAGGACTGACAACCTTATGATGATTATGATGATTTAGATAGTTATAATTTTATTAAGGCGCGCTTCTTTGCCAGTGTTGGGACTGAATTTACCTGTACTTTCGAACATACAAACATTTAATTAATTTTTATGTTTTATGGTGCTGTATCATATCCTGCAAGCTCGGCACTTATTTCGGCTACGCCCTGTATAATAGAATTTAAAAAGTAAAATAGCGCTGGCATTGACATGGTAAATGCTTATGGTTTATCGTGATTTATTAAAACAATGAACACGACCATGGCGCTTGTTTTTGTTTTCGTATCTTTAGATACGGTGACAATTAGAAATAATTAATTAATTAAGTTTTTTGATAAAATAGATGCAATGCAGTTTATTTTAGGTATGATCAGTTCTGTAATTATTGTAAGATAGTACCTATCGCTGACGTTATAATAAAATGTAATAAACGATTTTTTTTACTTTTTTTGTTGATGACCTCTGTCGCTTAATCGTTTTAGAAAAATATGTTTTTTTATTCGTTATCGCGGAAAAACAACCGACGAGCAAGGAACCTCCTCCCCAAGATACGTGCACTCATATTTTACATCACCTCAATAGCGATAGTGTAATTTACCGTCATTTGTTTTAAAAAAAATCAAGCAATGAAGTAAATATTCCGTTAAAAGANTTTTATTAATTATGGATTCCTTTTGTTTGTTTTAAGTTTATTTTATACAAAAGTCGAACCCTGATTCAGCTTTTTCATCATCATCATCAACAGGTCATCAGTTCTAGGATTGTTCCTATATACTTAACTTTCTACTTTGACTCTTGTTTCTGCTTCTAATATGTCTCTAACTAGATCTTTATGCATGAGAATGCCTAACCTTTCACGCCTATTTCTTATTGACTTCCATAGAGTCCTCTGTTCTCCTATTCATTCAAATACCTTTTCATTCCTAACGGTCTCTATCCATCACAGTATCCTCATAATTCGCCTGTAACACCACATTTCGATCGCTTCTAACCTTTTCTTTTCCGCCGCGCTCACCGTCCATGTTTCGCACCCGTACAGCGCCCCGTTCCAAACATACACCTTTAACAATCTTTTTCGAATTTATAAATTAACCGTTCGCGATCATAGAAGTGACTTCTTTTTATTGAAGGCGACTCTGCGCTATCCTCTGCTCAATATCCCGACTACTCCTTCCGTCCTGACTTATCTGACTTCCTAGTTACCTAAAATCAGCCACTTCTTCTAATTTTTCGTCTCCTATCTTTATAGTCGCCTTTTCCCTATTTTTTCTTCCCTTCCACTTTTGTTTTACGTTTATTTATTTTCGTACGCCTACATGAGAATTCGAGATACATAGGGGTAGTTTCTCTTTTTAGTTTAAGTACTTATTTACTAAAAATTTTTTTTTCTTAAAATTTCGCAAAGAATCAATTGGTATCAGTAAGTACTTGCCCTTAACCGATTAAAAACTTTTTGACAATTTTTTGATGTATCGCCCTGTAAGCTGCAAATTCATGTTAGTGTTTGAGGAAGCATGTGTGTAAATGCAACCCTATCAATAGATATCGAGTAATGTGTCCACCGCTAGGGGCTAATTAGCCACCTATGCCTTCGGCACGCAATGCCGAGCTCGCGAAATATTCGATTACACACTAGAGGTCTTTAGGACATGCATTTCATATCAGATTTCGTAATGCTAACAACAAAAACGAAAGACATTTAAGACCGATTAGTAATAACGCAGTACAGGGTGGTTAAAGCCTCTTCGGGTGTCTCCCATAAGTACTTATACAGAGAGACGGTCGAAAAATATCAACAATTCGTTTTCAAATATAATCGATGCATCCGCCGTTTAGTGCAGGATGTACCCCTTTTGATATTTTCAATTTTAGTCTAGAACTATTACAGTTTTTGTTGCAAACGGCGTCAGAAATGCATCAAGAGACAACGAACGCGCTCATAAAAGAAATGACAGTCAATTGCGATTCTTGCAAGGCCTACTGGGCTGCAAATGCATCCATTGTCCTTTCAGTTGTTTATTCGTTTGTTTTGGCAGTTAACATAATATTCGGTGTCATAGACATCGACTGTCTTTCTTTTTTTATTGTTTTGTTTTTGTTGTTGTGTGTTACTGTTGTACACACGAGTGTCTTACGTATGTGTTCGACTCATTGTCAGTCTATGTATGAATGGGAGCGGTTTCATGTGACAAGTTCACCGTCGCTGTTGCGACTTCGAAACCTATTAAAGCAAACGGTTTATTAAGGCGATCACTTATGCTGGTTGCCCTGGCCTATTTTTATTTTGGTTTCTTTTACTTTTACTCTTTATACATAATTATTTCTTTCCGCTTTGTCTATACACGTAGGCGTGCAAACAAAAGAATCTTAGGGGTAGAAGTGACATCACTGTACAAAAACGGATAAACAGACGCATGAGTGATGGGGTTCCGTTTTTCATTCGGACGCAGGGAACCCTAACCCGAGAACCAATTTTACAATGAAATTGAAAACAAACATGTTCACCCACGTATTCAAAATGCAAATGTAAATTTGTAGACACAATATTGTTTTGTTGAAAGATTTACCGGGTTATGTTCAAACCATAGAATTTTTATTAATTTTCCTGTAACCTATAAGTATTTTCGTCAAAATTTTAGGGTCAGTGGTTTTGGAGATAAGGGTGGCAGGGATGGTCAATTTTCATCTATTTATTTTAAAATTATAAAATATATATTTGAGACCTTTATAACAAGCCCTTTCATTTGATATGTCACACGATACACTTTGTAGAACTTTTTCTCTTTAATTTCGTATTGGCCCCCCAAAAATGACCCCCATGTTCGAAATAAATTTATTTACGTTATCACACCACGCGTTCCCGACAAAAAGGGTCTTGACCGAAAGACAGACAGACGGACAGCGAATGTCCTTCGCAAAAAATGCATTTTCTCGACTTACTTTGCAAAATTAGTCTCCACGAAAAATCGATTTATATTAACGGAATAATCTACAGCCTATGTCCAACCTAAGGGTCTGTTCTAAATATTGACGAATGAATTTTTGCAATCGGATGAGTTGTTTCGCAGATTACCCATTTCATCCAAACTCACAAACATTACCCCTTTATGATACTAGCATAGAAATTGCTTTGTCTATTTACCTCTCGATGAACATGATTGCTAAATTAGGTACCCGAGAAAATTTATTTTGTCAGCCGAAGAATGATGATGAATAGGCATCCACGCCAGGACAGGACCAGATTAAGGAAACAAGGGGCTGTACGTAGATTTTGATGGTGTCCAATGTCGAAATTAATTTTAACTTACTACTAATGCCAGCAAAATAATTAAGTCGCAATAAAATTGTTTTTAGTTAATTATTCAACATTCATACTGGTGGGGACCAATAGACGGTTACTTACTTAGCCCATACAGGGTGGAAATAAACTTGAGGTCTGAGATATAATAATTACTAGACCTAATATACGAATAATATCAAAGAACTCAGCGCATTTTGGGTTATATAGGAATTAAGATTTGCAACAATGCCACCTCTCCCCAAATATGGCTCATGGAGAAAGACAAAGCTGGTTACAATCCTGTCACTGTTACTTGAGGTTTCCAATTTTTCCCTCATTAATTTGAGGTAGTTTGTAGTAAGTAAATAAAATATCGAAAAAATGACTTCAAATTAATATTGAAGTTCTATTTATGTTAATGATTTTACCCCTCACATTTATGTAGTGGAAAATGTCATAATGAATGTTTTCGACTTCGACAAACAAAAACAAAAACGCTTAAAAATTGACACGTTCGTGTTAATAGCAGTTTAGAGTCACTGGACCACAATAATCTGCGTTTTTCTTTTCAATCGTCTCAAGTCTATTTAAAATTACGTATTTGGTCATATGGTACGCGTCCATCTGTTCCGCGGCTTATCCCTGACCTAACCCATCCTAATCACAATATGTTTTTTTATTGTTCGGTCCTGAATGGGTTGAAAATAAATTAATAATGTGCGTCTTCCGCTATAGAACCCGTTTAGGCAAAACGACCCAGATACAGATACAGGTGCACATTGGGAGGTCCTCAAGGGGAGGTGAAGTGAAGGGGAAGGATGATATTCTAAAACCATTGTTTAGTAACTAACGGCTGGTGGGTACATCACCATTCTTTTTTGAACCAAAGGATAGGAACCCCTGAGCATGAACAAACGGAAATTAAATTTATTTTATTATCAATCTTTTTTCTAAAATTAATAGCTGCAATCTATAGGAAACAGTAGGTGTTTTAGCTAGACTTAGAACTGTTATTATTTAATTGCAATTGATTTATTTTTCACATTGTGGTTGTATTTTCCTTAGTAATCGTGTTATAATATTTATATGGGAAAGTATTGAACAACTTTTTAACTTTCTAATTAAAGAAGTTCATAAAAAATGATAAGAAAATCTTTTTACCAAACAGTCAGGGATGTGATTTATTTGAAATACTTGCATTTAAAATGTATTTGCATAGCATAAATAAAAAATATCTATTTTTATGTTGCATTTAAATACTTTTTTGAGAAAAGCATTTCGATAAACAAACTATTTTGGCATCAGTGTCTCTTTTCCTATTAAAAAGGGTTACAAAGGCAGATAAGGAAGAACTATTAGTTGCTGAACTGAAGAAACTATAACATAAAGATAGAAAAACTATATCTCTATTACTTCAAACAAAAAAATATAGATCATACTTAGCAAACACCACTATTAGTCTAGAAAAACTGCAATATTTAAAAAATGAGAAAA
>NW_020439302.1:2760319-2766580 GCF_000699045.2 Agrilus planipennis
TCATCATGGGAATCTCTATCACTGTCACCAACATCAACAATTAGTTCTTCTGTTTGTCTGTCTATTACTCGCTCACTGATCCCTATTTTGAAATATTTAATCTACGCCCCTGATAGGAATACTGAAGAAAGAGGGCTGCAATCTTTATACCTAAAACTGCCTACTTTTGCCACCGCGCATCCACGCCATTTTAAAATTTCCGCCAGCTTCGAGCGTCAGGCCTTTATATCTCCGACTTTGCCCGCTTTCGTTTAAGTACTTTCGAGAAAATTTTTGAGGGAATCCCACATTAAACAGCTGAAAATCGTAATGTGCGATAAGGGACATTGTTCCAACATATTGTCGAGTAAAAAAGGTCGTGTATAGAAAAGATTAAAAATGGGGAGATATCTGCAAAAAAAAATAGGAGAACATGGTAGGGTACTTTTTGAGATATGAGAGGGTATCTCTACTGCTCTTTCCGTCTTGAGTTATTATCTCACTTCCTTGATACTCAAAATTAGCCACTTGCTATCAATATTATTATGTATTTTAAAATCTTAAAATAAAATATATTAAAATCATCACTACACAGTAGTGACATTATTAGCAAATTTCGTAGCCCCTGTTGACAACAAAGTTGCCTTATTAATATTATTATTATTGTTGTTGTTACGATAAGAAACAGAGGAAAGAAGGATAAAATGAAGGCGCAATCTCAAAAGTTTCACGCAATATATTTCACAGTCGATCAATTCATTGTTTTCTTTAGTATCAGCGAACAATACTAGTTAATCATTTTTTTTTCTTGCTTTAGTTAGACCGTAAATCGATAGTGATGCCGATCATTTTTTATGATTGAAAAGTAGGGCAATATTATAATGAGTGGCAACGGAACGCACACAGAGAAAGCGCACGTGAATCCGTCCGTCGATGCGGCCAATTCTGTTTCAGTTGTCCTCGCCCGTTATCCACTGTGCCACTATCAATTATTATTTATCATATTTTAAAAAAGTCCAGCGACAAACGAGAAACGACCGGCGAAACAAAAAGAAATGCTCGGCGTGGAAAAATTGAAAACTGATAGAAGAATATCACACGAATTCAACTGTTCCGTTACAGGGTGCTTGTTTATCGAATATTAAGCGAAAATTTGGTCTCACCAATGTTTTGTGGAGTGCTAAATAATTTGCGCACTTCTCTGTTTTGGACGTTTGTAAAAAGGTCCGCTAATGCATTCGCTTAATTGAAACCTTATGTTCCCTAGTCCTTTTGAAAAGCAATTGTGCAGTCGTCCTTATATACTCCGTAATTTTGGCATACTTCAGCGAATTTTGTAAACAACATTTGTTAGGTCGGTATTTTCAATCTTATTGTAAGTTTTCCAGGTATTACAAATCTGAATCCCGTTCATAGATAAGGGTTCCGTTTTTGATTCGGACGGACGGAACCCTAACCAGAGAACCAATTTAACATTGTAGTAAAAAAAACATGTTTTTCCATATATTGAAACCGCACAGACCATAGAATTCTTATTAATCTTCCTGTAATCTATAAGTAAAGAACTATTTTCTGTAATTTTTTTAGGTTCAGTAGTTTCGGTGATTAGGGGAGGGGGTTGTGGTATGAATTATTTTTAATGATTACCACAGCGTATTTGGAATCAAATGCTACCTTCGTTAGGACTCTGGAGAGCCAGGCATTTAGGGATGATGAAACCAGTGAGGTAATTATTACCATCACGTTGGACGTAGAAGTCTTCTGGGGGGATTTTGTGGCATCAGGGGTCCCCTAAAATGTCTCGTAGCGATTGTTTTTTTAAAGTACAGTGTAAACTCTTTATAACGTCACTCGATTTAACGGCAAACTCCTTAAAACGTCGAAATTGCTTGACTTTGGTTGGTTTACATTGTTTTCTATACAATATTACACTCTATATAGCGTCACGCTCACTCTATTTAACGACAACAATGCGGCATTATAAATCATTGAGCAGNACACTGTCTAAACCATGTAAACAAGCATTTTCCTAAATTAGGAATTAGGAAATCAGCAATTCTTCGTCTTTTACATAGAAGACTTTCTCCGAATTCAAACCACTTTTCACTGCTTACTGAGGTGCGATGCCCAAATTATTCGTTTAAGTTATTGAGGGTTTTTGTTTTAAGTAATAGAGGTTTTGGACTCCGAGAGGAAGGGAACACAAAATTTTACGAATTTATAGAGGTTATTACGTCATCGAGGTTTAAGTTATCAAGGTTCTACTGTATAAGGTGTTCAATTTTTTATTGAGGCAAAGAACCCTAACCAAGAACGGTCATTTGTGTTAATATGCAATTTTTTAAACGGCTGTACAAGTGATGTCGTCTAAATTGTAATTTGTTGATTTATTACGTCATTTAATAGTGGTGTGAGATTTACCAAGGGCTTTCGTTCCGAATGAATTATGAATGACTTTTGTTTCAGGTTCGATGGATGGTCACAGCGCAGCGGTACCCTCCGCTAAGTGGGCTCCTTTTTACTGCCCTTTCGGGCACCGAAACGAGAGGTCGTATTTGTTTGTTGACGTCAAGGCGCGATTGTTATGGAAATTTCGGCCTTTATACCAGAACACATTACCACGCTTTAATACACCACCGCCACTGTCGGCTTCTCCTCTCTTCATTTCCCTCTTTCTTTCTCTTATTCGTATTCGTGTTCTCCGTCTTTTTTTATTCATTTAACTACTGGGGTGACCAGTATATCTGAAGAACATTTCATATGCATGAAGTGGAGTTTATAATACTCATTCTGATATATTCAATTAATTTTCCTTTTTTTTTTGGACGGCAATGGTCAACAGATATCATCTAATTGCTGATGACAAGTAAACATTAGGCAGGTGATATCTGACAAGGATGTACAGTATTCGTTTGTGGACAAACAAATAGGAAACTAAAATTGTTTTATATTGTTCATATAGTTTCATCAGTTCACTCCAATAAGTCTCGCTGTTCCGGCGCATGGATGTTCAGTTCACTGTTAAGTCGTTTATTTGTTTCATCATCATCATCATAAGGTCGTCAGTCTTAAGACTGGTAGGACACGCACCTCCACTCTTTCCTATCCTGAACTAATCTTCGCAATTCCTTAAAACTAGAACTTACCACATCTTTAACTATTTGCGAACAGTAATCTAAGCTAGGTCTACCTCTTCCCTCCTAACTTCCGTTTTTGCCACTAACATGTCTGTGACTAGACCTTCATGCCTGAAAAGGTGTCCTACTAACCTATCTCGCCTATTTCTTATTGAATTCCATAAAGTCCTCTGTTCTCTTACTCTTTCTAATACCTCATCATTTCTAACCTTCTCTATCCACGGTATGTAACGCCACATTTCGAACGCTTCTAACCTATTCTTTTCCGCCGCGCCCACGTCCATGCTTCACACCCGTACAGTGCCATGCACCAAACATACACCCTTAACAACCTTTTTTCGAATTTCTAAATTAACCATTCGCGAGCATAAAGGTAAATACTTTTTATTGAAGGCGATTCGACCCTGCACTACCTCTGCTTTATATCACTACTACTCCTTCCATCCTGACTTATCTGACTTCCTAGATACCTAAAATCGGCCACTTATAATTTTTCGTCTACTATCTGTATATTCCCCCTTTCTCTACTTTTACTTCCCTTGCATACCAGTATTTTAGTTTTACTTATATTTATTTTCATACAGTACTGTTTTGTCAATACCGGTTCCATTTTATTTAAAGCTATCTCTAACTCCTCCTTGCTAGATGCTAATAGTGCTATATCATCTGAAAATTTAAGCATACTAATCTTTTGCCCCTGTATATCTATCCCTACAGTTGTACCTACAGTCTTTAATGATGTTGATCGGGTCTTCGATGTACAGTCGACTCTCGATAATTCGAAACTCGAGGGACTCTTTAAATATTACGAGTTATCGAGTGTTTGAAATATTAAATGGTTCGAAATTTAATCTTTCGAACTTTTAATCTGTAAACAACGTAAGAGTAACAATAATTGAAACATAACTAAACAAACCAATTCGTGCGGAACTGTGTGTCAAACTAATCATAACAAAAACAAAGACTCGATGATGCGATGATAGAAGTTTGAACTTGCCTCAAAATGTATGTACTTACAATCTTTTTGTCTCTTTCCCTCTGCAACTTCGAATTGTCGAGTGTTTGACGCCGATAAATTCGATTTAGCGCGTCGTTTTGTTACGTAGCAATGATTTTTTCGTTCGAATTACCAAGTGCATAAAAATGTATTGATTTAGTTCGAAATATAGAGAGATTTTGTAGGGAACTCGTGATAACTTTGAAGTATCGAAAGGTTCGAATTATCGCACGTTTGAATTAACGAGAGTCGACTGTAATTGCAAAAATTTTAATTTTGGTGAATGCGCCGGATCACCAGACGATATTAAAGCGTGTGAGTGTATACCTATACCTAGTATTCAGGTTAAACCACCTCTGAAGTATGATCTACCAAACAAATGAGAATTATTAAAATCAATTCATAATTGACGGAGGAATTGCGTAACAAACATACAGTCCTTCTTTTTTGAAGTCGGTTAAAAAGCAAATTTACAGCTACTGGCTGTTATTTTTCTTTCAATACTACTTCATGTCAAACAATATCGATACTTAGCATTCGATACTCAGTCGGTATCTATACTTCCTATCGATAGTATTTGCGGTTGTAGTGGATCATGTCATAGACATAGTAGTATTGGAGTGTACCAAATATTACAATAAAATATTGTTAAAATACTTCCTCACGATTTATAAATCGCCCTGTATATAACAAAAATGCTATTAGACGATTATGTAAGAATTAATTTAAATGCGAATTAAGCCATAATTCTATGTTGTCTCGTAAGTCGAATGTTTCGTGTTGGCAAAATAACGTCTACGATCTTGAATTATGGACGGCATTAGACAGTGGAAACGCATAATTCTATCCGGTCAAGTCGGACTGTTCGTTCCATCCCGAGCTACTTTGTTATGAATAGTCACGCGTGATTAAGGTGACCTTTACACAAATAGCGTATTTTTTTTGTTGTTCTTTTTGTGGGCCAATAGGGTAGAATTTTAAACGCACTTTATACATTATTATGGGACATCTACTACTTTTTGATCTATACATCGAAGACGCGATCAACATCATTAAAAACAGTACAACTGTAGGGATAGATATACAGGGGCAAAAGATTAGTATGCTTAGATTTGCAGATGATATAGCTCGTTATATAAAGTTTACACTGTATATGGAAAAATCTTGCTAGAATTAGAATTTTCAGAACTCCATTTCCTTTAATGCATCACTGTCACATCCGGTTGCTTAAATACGTTGTTTGAGTCCTGATCCTGATGGACTTATACCTTTCCAACCAAAAAAATTACGTGATATGTTTGTAGTCACCCTGTAGCAGTTTATTGTGAAGACTCCAGACGCGGCGTCGTCTTAGCAGTTGGGCCGACGCGACGTTCACAACGACGTCCTTCGTTCGTTCCAAACGTAGTACCTCTATCCCCTTCACCCCGTCCGAAGCGACCGAACATGTACAACATGCAACACACACATAGATGGCTTGCCAAAATCCCGACACAGAACCTGCCGACTACTAGAACTAGATATGGATGAAGAACTAACCTCAAAGGAGGTCGGCCGATATTCCGTTCTTTTCCTTTCTGTCTTGTTTCTATCCCGCGACGTTCGAAGGTTATTAGGCACGTCGTCGAAAAAGAAACGGCACTATCGACAGGCCCATAAAAAGGGAATGGTTAATTTCGAAGCGTCTCGCGAAAAGTTACCCTTTTAATGTACGTATAACTTATAAATACATGGTTTGCGGCGGCGATTTATAACATTGACGAAAAATATTTTTTTTATCTCTCACAGACTATCGACCAGAACTGAATAATTAAATGCCCTGTGAAATTAGAATTTGTTTCAACTAACTTTTGGAGGATTTTTAGATGATTCGCAACCAGAAATATTCAGCGATCTTTTCATGCATCAGTTTAAACTCATCTGTCTTCAGAGATGTGATTTATTTGAAATATTTGCATTTAAAGTGCAAGTACGAAATAAAAAACAGCTATTTTTATCTTGCATTTAAATAATTATTGTTTGGGAAACGTATTTTGTATTTAATTTAAAATAATTATCCAAACGAATTTTCTATTTGTAAAACGCAAAATACATTTTTGGCGTTAAAAGTTTTCTTAGTATCACCGATCAAACATTACATAAAATGAT
>NW_020439302.1:2767094-2809387 GCF_000699045.2 Agrilus planipennis
CTCCTACTTGAGTGAGCGATGCGTCCGCGTGGACAGCTGCTATACAATAATACATTTCCATTTACCTCCTTCTCTGTATCCACACAAAATATCTATCAAACAAATAAAATTAAAATTTTCTTTTGAAAAATGAAACCATTCCATCAGTATTTTCTTATGACGTTGTCACGTTCAGTTATCGTCAGTAAACCGACTTTACAGACAACCGATTTTTTTTTCAGATTAACTATAGACTGTAGTAAATCGAATAGGACAATCAATGGTAATTTATCTTTAATCTAAATAACGGTATACGTCTTAGGCGACCATGAAAGATTGCATGCCCACACACCATGGTACATAGCGTGTAGTTACGCTAACCATCCAGCAAGTTGTCGTATGGTATCGTATAGTGTAGATTTGGGCTTTTGCGGCCCGAGGCGTCCGTGTCGGTCCGTCACGTCCATTTTTCGTAACTACTATTTATTTACACTCTTGCGACATCTTAATCAAGAACCATCACCGGGTAAATGTATATAGAGATCACACGGCCGCACGATGCATGTTTGTAGATACATATGTACAAAATAATAATACGTATCGGTGTATTGTAAGGTATTTATTGGTGTGTGTGTGTGTCTGTGTGAGGGAGTGTGTGTGCGGTCCGGCGCGGTCTTTCTCTTTCTTGCGTATTGGATGAATTTATGGCATCGATAAAACTAATAACGAGCTACATGGAGTCCTTAAACTTTAATTTACAGAGATGGTGTTGAGGCATTGAGACCGGCTGTTAAATGAACAGGGACGGCCCCAGTGGGTCATCTACGATACCCATATTCACTCTTTTAATATTCGAATTGAAATCATAATAAGTTGCTATTAGTATCAAATATTTTTCAGTTATAGTTGATTGACCAGATTTACTTTATCATCTTCCTCATCATCATAAGGTTAGGAGCTAATCTTCGAATTTCCCTAAAACTGGAGCATTCCACATCTTTAACTATTTGTGAACAGTAATCTAATTTAAATCTACCTCTCCTAAAGGTGACTTATCCATGTGAATTTACTTCATCATGATCCTCCTCATCATGATCCTCATCATCGTGATCCTGATCATCATGATCCTCATAATCATAATCCTCATCATCGTGATCCTCATCATAGTGATCCTCATCATCGTGATCCTCATCATCAAGATCATCATCATCATGATCCTCATCATCATGATTCTCATCATCGTGATCCTCATCATAGTGATCCTCATCATCGTGATCCTCATCATCAAGATCATCATCATCATGATCCTCATCATCGTGATCCTCATCATCGTGATTCTCATCATAAGGTTATGAGTTAATCTTCGAAATACCCTAAAACTAGAGCATTCCACATCCTTAGCTATTTGTGAACAGTAATCTTATCTAAATCTACCTCTCCTACTCTTAACTCCTGTTTCTGCTTCTCATATGTCTCTAGCTAGTCCTTCATGCCTAAGAAGGTGTCCTTACCAATCTATCTCGCCTATTTCTTATTGAGTTCCACTGTTTTTATTAACTCCTTATTCTTTAACAATCTTTTTTGAATTTCTAAATTAACCGTTCGCAAGCACAGAAGTGACTTCTTTTTGTTAAAGGTGACTTGACCATGTGAATTTACTTCATCATGATTCTCATCATCATGATCCTCATCATCGTGATCCTCATATGATTGATCCTCATCATCGTGATCCTCATCATCATGATCCTCATCATCGTGATCCTCATCATGAGGTTATGAGCTAATCTTCGAAATTCCCTAAAACTGGAGCATTCCACATCCTTAACTATTTGTGAACAGTAATCTAATCTAAATCTACCTCTCCTACTCTTAGCTCCTGTTTCTGCTTTTCATATATCTCTAGCTAGTCCTTCATGCCTAAGAAGGTGTCCTTACCAATCTATCTCGCCTATTTCTTATTGAGTTCCACTGTTTTTATTAACTCCTTATTCTTTAACAATCTTTTTTGAATTTCTAAATTAACCGTTCGCAAGCACAGAAGTGACTTCTTTTTGTTAAAGGTGACTTGACCATGTGAATTTACTTCATCATGATTCTCATCATCATGATCCTCATCATCGTGATCCTCATATGATTGATCCTCATCATCGTGATCCTCATCATCATGATCCTCATCATCGTGATCCTCATCATGAGGTTATGAGCTAATCTTCGAAATTCCCTAAAACTGGAGCATTCCACATCCTTAACTATTTGTGAACAGTAATCTAATCTAAATCTACCTCTCCTACTCTTAGCTCCTGTTTCTGCTTTTCATATATCTCTAGCTAGTCCTTCATGCCTAAGAAGGTGTCCTTACCAATCTATCTCGCCTATTTCTTATTGAGTTCCACTGTTTTTATTAACTCCTTATTCTTTAACAATCTTTTTTGAATTTCTAAATTAACCGTTCGCAAGCACAGAAGTGACTTCTTTTTGTTAAAGGTGACTTGACCATGTGAATTTACTTCATCATGATACTCCTCATCATGATCCTCATCATCGTGATCCTCATCATCGTAATCCTGATCATCGTGATCCTCATCATCAGTATCCTCAGATCCTCATCATCATGATCCTCATCATTATGATCCTCATCATCATGATCCTCAACATCATGATCCTCATCATCATGATCCTCATCAAGATCATCATCATTATGATCCTCATCATCGTGATCCTCATCATCAAGATAATCATCATCATGATCCTCATCATCATGATTCTCATCATCGTGATCCTCATCATCGTGATCCTCATCATCGTGATCCTGATCACCATGATCTTCATCACTAAGATCCTCACCATCATGATTATAATCATCATGATCCTCATCATCATGATCCTCATCATCATGATCCTCATCATCGTGATCCTCATCATCGTGATCCTCATCATCGTGATCCTCATCATCGTGATCCTCATCATCGTGATCCTGATCACCATGATCTTCATCACTAAGATCCTCACCATCATGATTATAATCATCATGATCCTCATCATCATGATCCTCAACATCATGATCCTCATCATCGTGATCCTCAACATCATGATCCTCATCATCATGAGACTCACCATCACGATCCTCAACATCATAAATTCGTCAGTCCTCATAAGTTCCCGCCTCCTGTTAGAATGTAGTTCCTCAATTTCACAACTATCTCTGTTTCCGAGATAAATACTTCCCCGCCTCTGACTGCGGGACCGCCAAGTTAAAACATTTCGTGAAAGTTTTCGTCCCGAACCTAATAGGAATCGTTAATGTAAATGCGACAAGGAGATTGTTACGTTACATATTATTCACACAGATACATTTCAATTCTGTGCCGACCGACGTGAAAATGTAAAGACCAGACTGGGCGGCGAGTCTTACGTGCGGGTGTCCAATTCCAAGAAATCCGCAGTTGCAATGTTTGGGAGGGCCCATTATGTCCATGCTTACTGTATCAACTACGTATTTATTGCAATATTTTTTTGAATTAATGTGGCTCATACTGATTATTACCGACGCTGTATATAATCAAATGCAATATCCTCAAACGATATGTAATAAAAAACGAAGTAAGGAAATAGAAGATTTTCTTGACTTAAATACTACAACGAAATCCCAGGTAGTAAGATTTTCTTTCCTTACGAATGAAATGCTTGGAAATGATCTACAATTATAATTAGGATGCACTGTCGTTCGCATATGTTGAAGGAGGTCGCCAGGTCCGTTCCGCCTGATGATGAAGTTTCTGTGATTTCTTTGGGTCACTTAGGGACTCAGGGAACATTCCACAGATATTCCTTCACTCTCTCTCTCATCTTTCTTACCCCAATCACTATCCTCTCGAAAACTGGAGTAACTTACACCTTCTGTCTATCTTGAGATGCTTCTGAAATGTCTCCATCTAACCTATTATGCCTGAGAAGGCCTCTACGACATCCCCTGTTCTTCCTTCTTCTACTTGTACCAATTCCTCTTCATTTCAAATCTGGTTCATCCTGAATTATCTCCCTAAATACCGAAAATCAGCGACAAATCCAGTGGACATTGGATCAGACAAAAGGCCTTCAAAAAAGACCAACAAAAATGCCATCGGTTTGGGTTCCCTGTGTTTTGAAATAATATGAAAATCATTTTGGTCTCCGATTTTAGCAACTGAAATTACTCGAGAATCAAAGATAATCCTTGAACCTCCCCCGTATATAATTCAGTGTGCTCCTTTTTTTCATGTGCCAAAAATGTGGAACAGGGAGAAATCTATACCAGAGTAAGGAAAACCGCGGGGCATTAAACTTTACCTTTGGTTTGATGGTTTGAAATTATGGTAATTAATGATGCGATATTGGAGGACCGTATTTGAATTAAAAAAATTCTGTGCAATTACTGTAAATTTGTTACTTTATTATTAACAGGTGTTAAAAGCGGTAGATAAGGCAGTTGCTAGGCAATTTTAGTTGTCAGATGAGCGCCGAACATTTCATTCGGGATTCACATCATTAAAATTCAATGCATAAATATACAACAATGTATTTCATTAACGACAGGACCGGCTGAAGATATGCAGATCTGAATAAGGAACTACAGAACATGTAGAACATTTGTAACTAAAATATTACTGAAAAAAAAAACTCAATACTGTCACCGCTACTTTTTAATCTGTACATCGAAGACGCGATCAACATCATTAAAGACAGTACAACTGTAGGGATAGATGTGCAAGGGCAAAGGATTAGTATGCTTAGATTTGCAGATGATATAGCAGTATTAGAGCAAAGAGGAGTTAGAGATAGTTTTAAATAAAATGAAAGCGGTATTGACAAAACAGTATTGTGTGAAAATAAATAAAAGTAAAACAAAAATACTGGTATGCAAGGGATGAAAAAGTAGGAAAAAAGCGAATATAAAGATAGGATGTGAAAAAATAGAAGAAGTGACTGAGTTTAGGTATCTAGGAAGTCAGATAAGCCAGGACGGAAGGATAGTAGGGATATAAAGCAGAAAATAGCGCAGGGTCAAGTCGCATTAGTTTTAGAACTGACGACTTAATGATAATGACGTTAAAAAACCTACTTAAAAATGTTGGAATATTGCAGAGCAGCAAGCAGTTAGAGAAAGTGATCAGTAACATAAAGAAGTAAATGCTAATAGGAAGAAAGTTGGATAAGAACGACAAGAGCGAAGATAGGACAGCTTTCGGGAAAGATATCCAAACGCAAGGATTACCACCCTTCATTTCCGGGTTACATAGTATTTGTTAACTTACAGCAATGTGTCGCTACAAGTATTCTTATGATTTAACAAAATAGAAACTGTACTATTGACACAGGAATATGGAATGAAAATAAATAAAAATTACACAAAAATATTGTTATTAATTGAACGGAAAGGAAAGCAGAGAAATTGGAACTTCAAAATCTAAAAGTGGTACAGACAGATAGACATACAAATATAATCAACCAAATTATTTAATTTTGAGACTACCTTTGCTCATTACTAATGTTAAGAAATTGACGCTTATTCTGAGTACGACCCTGAATTTAACCTGTAGATAATCAAGACGTCTCTGTCTTACAAGCCGCAGTAGACCAATTAGTACATTGGTAAATTATTATAGTGCGTCAATTTTAATAAATTAACTTGTTGGGAACGGTCAAAGTACAGTCGCTGTATGTGTTACACTGTAATTTCACCCTCTCCACCCTTGTCTTATTCTTATTTATCATTGTTCATTAACTTTTTTAACTTTCCTAAATGTTACATTGCTACATTTAACTGTGATAAATAGGATAAGGATTTCAGTAGGTACACCTGGGAAAATGATATACATTAAATGTATTTTTTATATCGTCGTAGAATTAATTAATCGATACAATGTGGTATTTAATTAATCTCGTTTTCACTAATTTGATGGGATAACATAAAAATGCTGATTTAATTTAGCGAATTCTAATTTAAGGACTGTGTCTGAAATGAATCAAGTGAATGTAAATCCTGTTTAAAAAAAAAAAGGAGAAATAATCGAAACGACACACCAAATTAGATTAGATTCATTTAATTGTCACAATCCTTTTTCGGAAATAACTGTCAGGATGTCCTGTTTATAATTTGCAGACTGTTTTTTTTTTTTTGAAGTTTTAGTTTTTTTCAAGTGTTTCGTTGCTGAAGCTCTTCAACCCTATACATTTTTCCGACACAACCTAACAAGGGTAACGTTGAAGTTTATATTTATGACAAAAAAATGGAATGAGTTTTTGGATATTAAACCTAAAGTTTATCCAACATGTCACACGCGATAAAATTGGCTATCATTATCATCATAAGGTCCTTAGTCCTGAGACTGTTTGGACATGCACATCCACACTTTCCTATCCTGAATTAATCTTCGTATCTCCCTAAAACTAGAACATCTCAGATCCTTAACTATTTGTGAAAAGTAATGTAATCTAGTTCTACCTCTACTCCTTTTAACTCCAGTTTTGCCTCTAATATGTTTCTGACTTGACCTCATGCCTGAGAAGGTGTTCTTCCAACCTATCTCGCCCATTTCTTATTGACTTCCATAGAGTCATCTGTTCTCCTATTCTTTCTAATACCTCTTCGTTTCTAACCTTCTCTATCCACGGTATCCTCATCTTTCGCCTAAAACACCACATTTCGAACGCTTCTAACCTTTTCTTTTCCGCCGCGCCCACTATTTTCATACATTAGGTACTGGCGATCTCTCTAACTCTTCCTTCAACAAATACAAACATACTTATCTTCTGCCCCTGTATATATATCCCTACAGTTGTACTTTCTTTAACCGAGCGGCATGGCCTAGAGGTTTAGACCATTGCTTAGCATTCGAGAGGACGCCGGTTCGATTCCGGGTCCGTCTGCCTTGGTCCAAGTTTTTCTGTGGTTTCCTTGGATCACTTAGGAAAATGCTGAGGCAGTAATATTCCACAGATAATCTTTCATTCTCTTCTGTCTTCATTTCGTCCGTCTCATCTTTCTCACCCGAACCACCACCCACCCATTCCCACGATTCCTGAAAGCAGGCTGAAGAACGCCTTCCGCCCTACCTTCCGGCGTAGTCCGGAGGGACTGCCCGCCCACCAGCATTACTGGCTGGTGGGAATGAAACACCCAAAATTTTTTAAGTTTTTTACTTTCTTTAATGATGTTGATAGCCTCCCCAAATACTACAAACATTACGTCATATGACCCTATTGACCTGAAAATGTCACGTAAATTACCAGAAAATCACTAAGACATCGTTTCTTTTTTACTCCTAACAAATGCACAATGTGATGTGACTCAATTATCGACCCCTTACCTGAAAACCTAACCTAACCGCCCCCGTAACATTTTATAAATCCCTTCATTCCCCACAAACTACAGAAAAACCATCATTAATTTAACTTTCATTCACTTTACACCTCGCCCAGTTTAAAAAAAGCTTGCCATAGTTTTCGAACACCTTGTGCAGTTATTGCACCTCTAGACAACTTAATAATTTGATAACAGAAACCAGATAAAAAAATGCGCTCAAATGTTATCGTATGAGGCACCGTGAGACCAGAGACCACAAGTTGTTAATTTGGACCCTGCGGCTATATTATTTACAAAGCTTTCAGCTGAATGTACAATACTGAACCAACAAACTGTACGTTCACTACTACAACAACAAATTGATTTTTGACATGGCAATATCGTATAAGTATAAGCATCTCTGTTATGGTTACTGTTGTCGTTATTCTTGGACGATATGTATCTTCTGAATTTTCAACCAAAGAAAAAGTAGATAATAATCTATTAAATAAATAATCGGATACTTCATCAACTTTTTAAATTCACCCCCAAAAAAACACCCAGAAAATTTGACCTCAGAATCTCTCCGTCATGAGAAAATGACCATTCTGGATTAATTTTATACAATATTCCGTGTCTTTTGGTAGGGTAGGTCATCATATACCACGATCAGTGATCAGACACAACCTGGTGATGCTTATAATTATATGAACCATTTTGGATCGTTGGGTTACTCGGTTTTCACAAATCTAAGCTAAACTAAACGAAATCTCGTAGAAGAAAAATTCTAAAAAAACTTTGCCACTGCTTGTGGTATTGTCTACCAATTTATCAAAACTTCAATGACTATTTGAATCACGGGAATGGATGAGTGATGGTTGAGATGGGAAAGACGCAATGTGTACAGAAGAGAAGTTCGAGACTCCCTCAACGAGACGGTCTCGCTTCTGCTTTGATCCAATTTTTTCTGTAGTTTCCATAAGGTAACGATAGTGATATTCCACTGTCTTCATTTCACCTATTTCCGTAACTACCATCACCACTCACCCATAAGGGGCCTTGAAAATAGTCTTCGACCCTATCTATTTTTCTGCCCTACAGTGCAGGACGAAGGAACAGGCTACCCAGTGTCATCAGGTAGTGTAGATAAAACTCAATGAAGACAGATATCATTCGGGTAAACTTCTTCTTTTTGGCATTGGTTCGTACAGACAATGTCGATGACGTAGGTCATGTAATCTGGTAATCCCCCATTAATATTAGAGTAACGTTAAATGTTGATATTGTTGGTACGGAAGGGTACAGCGGCAGGTCGTTTCTGCTCGCTGAGATCTAGCTTAGCAACTGAAGCTGACAAGAACCACATGGTGGTCGAATGTCGGTGCTGTCAAAGAGCGGCTTCTACCGCGACCGTGATCGCCGTCGCTGTCGCTCCCACGATGACGCGTTAACAGCCTCGGACACCCAACAGGACAACACATCGAAACACCTACCTGACACCTTTTCCATACAACGGATAAATTGGCTCCACAATTCGGCCATCAATTATAATCGTAGCTGTAGAAACAACACACGATGCCGATCGTAGGTACTACAACCTGTGTGACTTTCTGTGAAATCGTTACAAAGTTGGGAAGAATGCCCTGAAGACCTGGAAACACCCTGTGTCCATATGAGAAGAAGACATAGCTTAACAAATTCCTGAACTGTAACATTTTCCTTTTAGTCGGCGAATAATTGCCAGAAGTGAAGAGAAATCAAAGAAATCTGACCAAAGTTCAATGGGAAACCGTTATAAAGTTGGGAAAAATGTCCTGCAGACCGGGAAACACCCTCTGTCCATATGAGAAAAAGAACAAACGTGAAAAAACTTTGGAATATAACAAGGGAACGCTATCGGATTTAATTTTCGTACGTCCAGTAATGTCAGATAATTAAAGTCCTTTAAAATTCAAATTAACGTTAACTCGCAGAAGTAATGAATAAATTTAAGCGAATTAGTGTCACTCCGAATGTTTTAATTATTGACAATAAAGGAATTCCTAAAGATTAATCTTAATTTCAGAAAATCTGGAAGAATATCAACGAATTAAAAAAATCCTTTTGAATAATTTAAACTTTTAATTACTTGAACAACCCTGAGGTAAAGTTACCATTATTATTACCATTTTACCGAGTGCGACCCTGTATATTTAACATGTACAACCAGAAGGTGCATACAAAACTAGATGCATAATCAACTCTAGATATGTATACATATTTACATATACATTGTAGTTAATCGGTTACGGTTGTCATTGTATGTGTATTTTATATGTTGAGTAGGCCCTTGGAGACCAGTGTGGCGCGAGCCACAAATTCTTCATTTCAAAGAGAGAGTTAGTTAGCTGCACGTATTATAATCTAGTGTGCCGCGGTTCCGCCATCAGGCAGGCGCCAGTTCCCGTATAACACACACATGTGCCCGTCGAAGACGACAAAAAATTTAAAACAATAGACACGTTATTGCGTAATAAACAAGCAGTGAAAAGGTACTTTGTAGGTAAGGGTTCGCTTTTTTTGTAACAGAGGTCAAATAGTTTCTGGGATAGGCCAATACCATACGATTCGAATTATTTGTGATCTAACGTATCTTATCGTGGAACTCTATTTGAGGTTCGGTAGACAACATGAACCTTCAGAACAAAAAATTTTGTTATTTTTCAATTGCAATAAAACCTATTGATTATGTAGGCTGTAGAGTGTTCTCTATCAGTTCAATGAAATGTGTGAATTCTGCTTGAATCATTACGAAATTCTGGGACAACTTTTCCTTTGTAGTTTCTGGTTACGAAGTATAACTACTGAGTTACTGAAAAAGCCAATCAGAGCGCACCTTCTTTGCTGCGAGCGAAAGTAGCAGAGGTTTATATGGTTCATTAGAGCGCGACTCTGCTGCAAGCGGAAGTAGCAGAGGTTTATATGGTTCATTAGAGCGCACCTTCTTTCCTATAAGCCGTAATAGCAGAGGTTTATGTGGTTCATTATAGCCCACTTTCTTTGCTGCAAACGGATGAAGCGCAGGTTTATGTGGTTCATTACAGCGCACCTACTTTGCTGTAAGCGGAACTAGCAGAGGATTATATGGTTCATCAGAGCGACCCTTCTTTATTGCAAACGAAATTAGCAGAGGTTTATATGGTTCATTAGAGCGCGACTATTTGCTGCAAGCGGAAGTAGCAGAGATTTATATGGTTCATTACAGCGCGATTCTTTGCTGCAAGCGAAAGTAGCAGAGGTTTATATGATTTATTAGAGCGCACCTTCTTTCCTGCAAGCCGCAATAGCAGAGGTTTATGTGGTTCAGTATAGCGCATCTTCTTTGCTGCAAACGGATGACGTGCAGCCTTATGTGGTTAATTACAGCGCACCTACTTTGCTGTAAGCGAAAGTAGCAGAGGTTTATATGATTTATTAGAGCGCACCTTCTTTCCTGCAAGCCGCAATAGCAGAGGTTTATGTGGTTCAGTATAGCGCATCTTCTTTGCTGCAAACGGATGAAGCGCAGGTTTATGTGGTTAATTACAGCGCACCTACTTTGCTGTAAGCGGAAGTAGCAGAGGTTTATATGGTTCATCAGAGCGCACCTTCTTTACTGCAAGCGAAAGTAGCAGAGGTTTATATGGTTCATTAAAGCGGGACTCCTAGCTGCAAGCGGAAGTACCAGAGGTTTATATGGTTCATTAGAGCACAACTATTTGCTGCAAGCGGAAGTAGCAGAGGTTTATATGGTTCATTAGAGGGCATCTTTGCTGCAAATGGATGTAGCACAGGCTTATATGGTTAACCAGAGCGCATCATTTTTGCTAGAAGCGGAAGTAACTGTGGTTTACACGGTTTAATTGTTATAATTGCAGCAAATAAAACGCTTCATGATTGGTCTCTTTTTAATTGTTAATAACTTGATAACTAACTGTTATATTGAAAAAGCGTAAAGGAAAAAGCTTCTTAGAATTTCTTAAGGAATCGAATGATATATTTTTAAAAGTGAATATGTTTAGGTAACAAATGAAGACTTGTCATTTTGTTGATCTTTGTTTCGATTTAAAACCATCCAAGAGGAAAAAGTTATGGAACAATTCTGTTACTCTAATTCCGCTTTGCTCATGTAAGTTTTATAGTTCTGAGGTTTAAACGTAGCTATAAAACTGAACTGTGTCATAAGCAAGAACAATATACATACGGTAAGAATAGTTAGGAAAAATATTCTGTTCCAGTTTATGGAAAGATATGTACGTTTTTATTTCCAAATTATTGGATAATCATCCGCGTGTGTTCACATACAATGTGTTTACAAATGTGTCCCCGTTCGTCCAAATCAAACTGCGAGCAAACAAAAGTGAGAGTCAATATTTCGAGTTTTTCGTGATCTTTTCGAACAAGTACATGAACAGAAGAAAATCGCAAGGAGAATCCTCCGGAAAACTATCATACCGGACTTCCTGTCAACGACAGATCATACCCCCGATTAAAAAACATTTCTGCGGTTGCATATTTCGAAATAACCGATCACGAAATTTGAAATATGTGCTAAAATAATGATTTCCTCGAAAGGTTATTTCAATAAAAGAACAATCGATGAACGTTTTAAAAATTCCCCGTTCTATTTCTACATTTTCACCCTGACCTTAATAGCATTTTCCACCAAACAGCCCTTTGACTGTTTGATGCAAGCAATATTTACTTCCTTTCAGAGATCGAAAAAATTGAGTATCATGATCACAAAAGACAGGGTGAAACAGAACGAAAACGATGAGATATGATAAAGCAATTAGTAAGTGCAACAAAAAAAAGACAATGTAAGACAAGACGGTGTGATACAAAAGATATGACGGTTAAATAAGATTAAATAAGCAAAACTTGTAGTAATAAGGGAAATCAAAACAGACGTATAACGTAAGAAAGAAGAGAAGAGTTGAGGCAGTATTAAGGGGTAGTTTTATATAGACGAGTGTTTAGAAAGTAAAGAAGAATTAAAAAGTATTGGGGAGTGGTTTTGGGGAGACTAATCTGTACAACGCAGAGAATAACAGAAGAAGAAGTATGTAGTTTTAAGATTAATCTTTATAAGCAAAGGAAACTGAAGCATTTTTAAGGGATACTTTAAAGGAGGGTGCTTTTATCTTTACAAAACAAGGAAGCAGCATTCAGAAGAATTTTTATAGAGACAGGTTTTTATAAAGAAGGAAAGAAGTAAAGAAGTATTGGGGGGTAGTTTTAAGAATATGAATCTAACAAGCAAATAAGAATTGAAGCACTATTGAGGGGTACTTTTGAGGACTGAGCTTTTACCTTTACAAAGAGAGAATGCAGTATTAAGAAGTATTTTCATAGAGACAGGTTTTCACAAAGAAAGAAATAATTATAGAAGTAATGAGGAGTAGTTTTGTGGAGACTAGTCATTATAAACCAGAGAAGATTTGAAGTAATACTGAGAATTGTTGTTCGCGAAATGCCTCTTTAAATAACAGGGGAGTACTATCGAGGGATATTTTAATGGCCACTAGTCCGTACATAGTAAAGAACCAAAGCAGTATTGAGGGTTAATTTTAAGAAGATAAGTCTGCATAAAATAAGGGAAGAATTGGGGCTGTACTGAAGTGTATTTCTATGGGAAACAGTCATTAGAAAGCAAAGAAGAATTGGAGCAATATTCAGGGATTACTGATGCTGTCCTATAAAGAATCCCGCCACTCGTATTAGTGAAACGCTGGGCTAGGTTAGGTTAAATTTGGGTTAGGGTAGGTTAGATTAGGTCGCCACGCGTGCTAGTGAAACGTTAGGAAACAATTTCAACCAACGACAGTCAGCATCAGTCAACTTATTGGCCGCGAAAGCCTTTATCAATTTGTCATCAAGGATAATTTGAAGGATATAAATGTTTAGAAAGCGAGAACGAATCATAACAGTCTCTAAGAGTCTATTTATGGGAACTATACTCTTTATAAAGTAGTGAAGTGAGTTATTATTGATAGGGCTGGCCTTTATAAGGTATAGAAAAGTTCAGGCAACGTTTAAGAGTATTTTTAAGAAGATTTTATTAAGAAGTAATGATTTAGAGTGGCATTTACAACGATAGAAGAGTATTGAGAGTTATTTACAATAAGACAAGTCTTTACAAAGCATTGAGGAGTTGAGGCAGTATTTTAAGGAAAATGGATGAAAATTTTTGGCAAATTTTGTTAGAAAACAATTGCAATTGGGGATCATCGGTATTATTGGTATGTGGATCAGCAGTTGTCCAATTTTTTTTCAGATGATAAGTAGAGGCGTCCGTGTGTGTATACTAGGTTGATGGTACCGTTGTCTTAGACGTGGTTTACTGCAATAGCCGCGACCATACCACGACGAATCGCGGTTGGGAGCGCGACACGCCGCGCTGTATAGAGAAATAGTTTTGTTAGCAGCAGTCAGTCGCGTTCAAACAGGCACGCGTGATACGGGGGTACCTTCTACCAACACGACAAACCAGACAGAGCAGCGCAGAAGTTGTTCGGTTCGTGGTAAAGAGAGGAGCTTTTGCAAGACGGACGACGACGACGACGAGCGCCGCGGCGCATAACAACCTACCACCACGTACTACCACTACTACACATATAGCAATTCCGGTCATATTGTTTCTTCTCAGTAGCAAAGTTGTCGGTCCGGAAAAACAACAACAGCGACGACGAAAAATTGAGTTGATGATGCCGGTGGAAAAGTTGGACGCGTTTTTCCAAGTCGACGGCTCGCCGACGCCGGGGCCGCCGCGACGTTTAACAGCCGTGCGTGTGCTCTACGTGCGGAGCGACGAATAAGTTTGAACATGACGGCAACCGACGCCGCCGACGATACCGCACCACGGAAATGTATATTACTATTGCTATTACTGTTGCTACCGTTGTTGTTATTATGCCACTGTGTCGCGCAGAATTAGGCACATAGTAAGTACATAATTAATTAATTAATTAATCAATAGCAGTAAATTAGCCGTTGGAGAAAGAAGGGTGCGTTCTAATTAAGAAGAGTTTAAGAGTGCGTGCGGAATTAAGCAACTTAATGCACCAATTGTAGAAGACTTTTTTGTTTTTTCTTTCGTAGCGCGTCAAAATGCAATTTCGCGTTACGAGTGTTATCACGATTAGTATTACCGTTAACAGACAATTTTTTACGCGTAACAATAACATCTTGACTACTGAGTGATAGACATCTGTGATTAGTACATTAAATTAATAAATTAAGGTCATTAATTAAAATCACTGCCCAAACAAGTATTCAAGCCAAGGACGACGTCGACGCCGTTCTGCTTCATCCCCTTCTTACGTATTACGTATATCCGTACAGATATAAATCTGGCGTCTAGATCCAGGGCGGGTTGCAGTTCCAGAAACGTTGCCAAAAATCCTTAAAATGGCCCTTCGTCCTTTCACTTCCGTCCTTCTCTATCTGCTCGTCTTGTTCGCGATCGTCGTGGTCGGCTGCGACAGGATACGACACCATCACCACACCGTCCCGACGCCCGATCACGACGACGACGACGTCTACGTGTCCCAGCTAGAGAGCAGCGCGCTTGACGAAACGTCCGAAACGTCGGCTTCGGTTATCAATTGTCCGAACTGTTTCTACAAAACCGGACGAAATCTTAAGGCCGAAAGTGATAATCTACGACTGGAGGCGATCAAGAGGCAAATTTTGTCGAAATTGGGGCTGCAACACAAGCCCAATGTCACGTACAGTCTTCCCAGGGACGTTATTCTGGAAACCATTTCCAGGGCCGAGGACAGTTGGAAGTTTCAGGAGGAAGATGAGGAAATACTCAGCACGAGTGCGAAAACCACTAACAATATCGAAACGCTAGACGTGGACGATTTTTATGGGAGGACCTCCGAAATTATCTCCTTTGGAGACGGTAAGTGACGATATGATTATGATGAACCAAACGAATGTGGAAACATGTCTTCAAAAGTATATCGTACAATGATATGGTAAATTTTACACCACAACTTGTATTTCTATCAGTTTTGCATAGGTAGATATTTACATAAATCGTTGCGCAAAATAAAACAAAATGTTCTAATAGGTCATCATGCAAGTCTGAGTTATCTGACCAGATTGTTCTCAACAATGTACGTGTTAAGACACGATTCAGCCACAAACCTTTCTTTGGTACACGGGTGGTAATTCTTTTAAAATTTGAAAATCCACAGCGAATTTAAAATTCACCCTGCCCGATGTATACAAATCGTTAACAACGTTTTTTAGGGTTCTCTACGTCCGAATGAAAGACGGAACCTTTCTAGGATCACTCGTGTGTCTGTCTGTCCGCTTGTCAAGAGCCGATCAAGTTGAAATTTATTAGTGCATATATGAATTTCTGTGACCCGAACACGGATGCATAACGTAAATAAATTAATTTCGAACACGGGGGTCATTTTTGGGTGGGGACCAATAGAAAATTAAAAAAAAAAAAGTTTTGCAAACTGTACCGTGTGACGTATCAAATGAAAGAGCCTGTTGTAGGGGTCTAAGATATAAGTAGAATTTGCCTTTTTGGTAATTTATCACAATAATAAATCATTCAAAGTGGGAAATTCCTCAAACTTTATTACAGAGGGAAAAGTGCATTGTCGTTCAAAATAAGAACAGAATAACGTATTGATCCTTACCCGTTTCGCTCTTCAATTTATGTCACAATCAATAGCAAAGCTTGTGCCTAATTAACAATAAAATACGATAAAGACAATGAGAGTAGCTGTCACTTTGTCAAACTTCTACAGAGGGAATCGTGCAATGTCGTTCAAAATAAGAATACGACAACATATCGAGTCTTAAGCTACGTGATACATGATTGTAAGTGAGTACATACATGGAAGATTTCTACTTAGAGATTATTAAAAGGAATTGATATATGAACGAATCATAGACACGATAAAGTCGACGATAATGTATAGTTTCGCAACAAAACGGAATTACTTATTTATCAAAATAAATTTATTCATAGGACATAGGACAATATAGGCATATGTGTATATATATTGTAATGCATCGCCATATCTGCTAGTGCTAGTGCAACTTTGGATCATGTCCAATTGAGGGACCGCCTCCCCTTTCTAAGCGATAAGTAAAATCTTATGAATGCAGTCACTTCCCTTTGAATGATGGTCGTTCCGGATTCTTCTCGAGACTGGATATATACGTATTCCAGGGCATTTCTTTTGTTTTTCGAATTGCAATCGTTGCTTTTTCTAGGTAATGATTTTTTATGCATGCCAAAAACGCATAATAAACATTATAATTAAAACCGCTAATGTATTTGTTTAAAAGATAAGATAAGGGAAATATTAACACCATTCAATTCTACATGTCAATCTAAGACTATTTTCCTTCTGAAGTTTTTGAATTCAATTGTATACAACCGATTTATTATCAATCGGAATATTGTCCGATAATTAACAATTACTTACATTTGTTTATTACCTCCAACCTTAATTTTTTAAAAGATATCTTTTTTAAAAGTTCTTAAACAATCGAGCAGTTTAGTTTTTGTAAAGGTTGGACGTGTATTCCTGTTGGAGACAAGGCAAATTATTAACCTTAGGGTGGGTTATGTCAAAAGTACTAAGTCGTTTAAGTTTATCTTAATTATTTGGGACCAAAGATCGTTTAAAGGTTTTTTTTTTTTAAATTTCTTAAACAATCGAAAAGTTCAGTTTTCCTTAAGGTTGGACGCGTATTACTGCGGGAGTCAAGACAAAATATTGACCTTAGGGTAGGTTATCATCTCAGTAGTATTAAGTCGTCTAAACTTATCTTAATTATTTCGGACCAAAAATCCTTTAAAGAAGGATATCCTTGTTAAAATTTCTTAAATAATATAATAGTTCAGTTTTCATAAAGATTTGGCGCGTATTCCTGTTGGAGATAAGGCAAATTATTGACCTTAGGGTAGGTTATCTCAGAAGCACTAAGTCGTCTAAGAAAATACCACAAATGGCGCGGTAAACGCCATCTGTAGTACGATGCTACATTTTAGGATTGCGTATGCTCCAACAAGGTCCATTTAAATATATGGATATCTACTTGCTGAAACGAATCCCGGCGTAGCTAACCTCAACGTGATAGAATAGTTCAGTTTTCCTAAAGATTTGGCGCGTATTCCTGTTGGAGATAAGGCAAATTGTTAACCTTAGGGTAGGTCATATTTAAATCCACTATATCTAGCATATGAGAACAATAATAATAATAATATATCCCAAAAGATGTGTGAGGTTTTTTGGCATTAGCCCGTCTTTACTTTCGCAAAGTTAACCAGTGAAAACTGAGAAGACCAAGAAAATAATATCAAGTTATATGAATAATTGATGGAGATAAAAAATCGGACAATAAATGGATACATGTGTTTGTGAAAGAGAGGGATGAGAGCGTCCAGAATTTTTATACGACCGGCTGCCCCCAGTCTTACGTCATCCATCCCTTTATTCATCCTTACGACCGGAATTTATTTCCTCGGTAAAACACCTTGTAGAGGTTGTCATAAAAAAAGGCATGTCAATTTTTCATCAGTTACTTCGTGGGTGGTGAACGGCGAATAAAAATAAACTTTATCGGCCATTCCGTCATACAGACTTAACACAAGGTTCCTGAACTCCTATTAATCCTTGCGAAGAGACGAAAAAAAAGGACGAAAAAAAAGGCGAATACGAAAACCTTTTTACGAAAAAAAAAAGGACTAGGAAGTAACTTGTGGGCGAAATAATAGACACACATCCTTCAGGACGCCCATAAAACATTCGTCAATATACCTACCAGTAACTCAAAAATTATTATCGTGCTGTGTTTTGATAACAATATGCCTATTGAAAAAAATTCAGATTGCAAAAACGTTTTGTTTGGCGCATCCCCGTATACATAAACAAATGAATCCTGTCGCTCGATCGTCATGGCGTTCGTTACAAATTTAATGGGTGCATCGTCTATTCAATACAATTGCGCCTACAGATACATTCGCACATCTCTACATGCAAAGGTTTCGTTCGGATTTTGTGTTTTAAATTTTTAATAAAACGCAGACGTAACGGCTGTAGTTCAAATTCGATTATTATCGACCGATCAGCTGAAAACTAGCTCTAAAGGGTAAAGTACACGATGAATTTAAATGCACTTTCAATCCAGCCTGCTGCTGATGGTTGAAGGGCTTTATTATAAAATTATTATCGGATATTCGCACAAAAAACTAATCAAAAAACGCAAAAAGCAGAAATTCTAAAATGCATGATTCAGGATATTCCAAAAAGTATAATCCTTTATAATTTCCTTGATCCAACAACACATTATGTTATAAGTAATTAACAATTTGAGTACGCTTCTGTTGTAAACAGTATTTCGTTAACAATAATGTGCTTCTGTTGTTAACAATTGAAGCATGTCACTGTTTCTGCACCAACTGTTATAACAATGACATGCTTGAAATATCAGCTGTATTTCGTTAACAACAGGTTGCAACAATGACATGCTTCAATTATTGTCAACTGTAATTCCTTAACAGTTGCTAGTAACAATGACATGCTTCAGTTGTTAACAGTTGATGGTACAGCAAATTAACAATTGAAGCATGCCACACTTACTGTACCATTAACTGTTAACTATTAAAGCTTGTCATTGCTGCGAAAACTGTTAACAACTGCCTACAACAATAACTTGCTTCTGTTGTTAACAATTGAAGCATGTCATTGTTGCTGCACCAATCGTTATAACAATAACATGTTTGAAATATCAACTCCATTTCCTTTACAATGGGTTACAACAATGACATGCTTCAATTATTGTCAGCTGTAATTTCTTAACAGGTGCTTGCAACCGTGACATGTTTCAGTTGTTAACAGTAGATGGTACAGCAAATTAACAATTGAAGCATGTCACTGTTTCTGCACCAACTGTTATAACAATGACATGCTTTAATTACTGTCAACTGTAATTCTTTAACAGTTGCTAGTAACAATGACATGCTTCAGTTGTTAACAGTTGATCGTCCAGCAAGCTAACAATTGAAGCACATTACACTTACTATGCCGTGTTGTACTAACTGTTGACGATTGAAGCATGTCATTGTTGCGAGCAACTGTTAAGGAGTTGCAGCTGACAATAACTGAAGCACGTCATTGTTGAAACCTATTGTTAATGAAATGCAACTGATATTTCAAACATGTCATTGGTGTAACCTACTCTTAAAAACTGCTGTTAAATATTGAATCAGAAAACATCAGGCTGAAAAACTGTGACGGAAAATGTTCTGGTTATTACAGCGGCATCAAGTTTTAACGCCACTACCAATTTATGTCGCAAATACTATTCCTTATAAAGAAAAGTCGATAATATAATTTATGATATAGAGCAACGGTCCGGTCGTGAAAACTTTTATCTTGCCAGTTTCATATTATTCATCAATCCTGTCGTTTTTACATTCTATTTAATTAATTACCGAAAGGTAATAACACTTTCGATTGTATCGGGTACAAACGCGGGATTAAAGAACGTTCCTTTTCTTCACGTACTGATGACCTCCATGGTCGAAACGTTTCCTATTTTGTTTATCAATTATCGCGGGTTCCGATCTCCACCAGCTGTCATCTACTACCTCGTAGCCTACAATGTCCAATTTATAAATTATTTATCACGGGAACGAGTCCGCGAGCGAATGCCGTTTTTTATCTTGACACATGTAATTGAGCGTCCGAACCGGTGGTTACCATTTTCTCATCTATTCTAACTCCTTGGTTACACACATCGTTACCATTTTCGTTACACCATAACTGACATCTCAATTTTATTACGCGTATCATTATTTATTATCTTTCTTATTAGCGGCTACGTTTTTATTTTGTCGAATTATGTAAGAAATCGTTTGAAAAAACGAATCAAAAGCAGTGGTTCATAATTTCAAGATTAATAAATGTAATTGTATATTTCTTAAGCGTAATTAAGGTAATTTGCAAGGGTACACAATTTGTACCATGCCGCTACAGGCCGTCAGCAAGCTAAAACATTTGCTCAGTTGTCAAGTGTTTTGTGGTATTAAAAACGCTTGAAATGTAGCTGTTCCTTCCTCTAGGTCGAGTCGTTTTCAGTAAAATAAAGTCACTTATATGTTTGCGAACGATTAATTTAGAAATTCGAAAAAGATAACAATCTTGGTGTATGTGTATACTTGGAGCGCGGCGCTGTAAGGGTGCGAAACATAGACGGTGGGCGCTGCGGAACAGAAAATGTTAGAAGCGTTAGAAATGTGGTGTTACAGGCGAATGATGAGGATACCGTGGATAAAGAAGGTTAGAAATGAAGAGATATTAGAAAGAGTAATTGGACAGAGAACTCTATGGAAGTCGATTAAAAATAGGCAAGTTGGTAGGACACCTTCTCAGGCTTGAAGGTCTAGTCAGAGACTAATTAGAGGCAGAAACAAGAGTTAAGAGGAGCAGAGATAGGCCTAGATTAGACTAGCTCAGGATAGAAAGGAGTGGAGACGCGTGTCCAACCAGTCTTAGGACTGACGACCTTAGGATGATGATGATTTGGGAATTTCAACATTACTATTTTACAAATTCACGAAGAAATTACTACTCTGTCTATTGGGATCGGTCAAATGGACATACACCATCTGGTGGAAAAATTTATAACTCGAATGAGGGAAAAATTTACATAGGAACTAACTGTGCACGCAAATTGTAAAATTGTTTATTAAAATAATAAAACACGTTAAAAAAGTAAAATTCTTTTTGATGATGGAGTCGACGAAGTTTTCTTCTAAAGTTTAATCAAATAAAAAGTTAATATGTTCAGTGAAAAGCTGCAATAGCACTTCAGACATAGATCTTCACTCTTCACCTACATTAACTACTTTTCAATAAAAACTAACCGTTTTATATACGTAAAAAATATATTCGGAAAATTAGAGAAAAAAGTAAACTAATAGAAGCTTGGATGAAAGTAGTAGGTATCAAAGAAGTGAATTCCGGAATAAAAATTTGTTCACGTCATTTTAATGCACATGATTATATTTCAGCAAGTATTTACCATCAGCCATAACCTTAATATTTAAAACTAGAATCATACTAGAATTATAAAGTGAGAAATTATTTACTCCTGTGTAATTGATTTAACACAATTCTAATGACACGATATAAGTATTTTGAGGTTAAGAACCTACCTGCTGCAATACAACAAAGTTGCAATAATGTGTTTTGCAGCGTTCTCTTAAATCGGCTTTGCACGTGCAAGCCATTAATATGATATTGCTTAAATCATCCAGAATCACCTCACCAATTACATAACGTGAATCACTTTTTAAATTCGAAGTTTGTAAAAAGTAGGCAGTAAAAGTAAGCTTCCGGATTTGTTATTTCCGAATTTTATAATGTGATTGGCATTAAAAATACGCTCACCTTCAACGAAATTACCTTTCCGAGGCTTTGTGTCAGCCCAATCACATATTGTGTCAATACTTATCATTTTATCGTAATTTAAAAACTTGGAAATTGCACGGTACACTATAGGAACTACGATAAATTTTCCCTAATCGGCGCCATGTTTTTAGGCTCCTCCCATTTGACGGATCCCAATAGAATGCGTTTTTGTGACAATTGGAGTTACTTGCGTCGGAATTATTTCGACGCGCATTGTATAAAATGTTTCCTGGCATTCATTTACAGGTCCTGGCGTGGCTAGAAGACTAATGAGACGCTTGACAAAGTCAATTAACTCACTTTTACGACCGTTTATAATAGCGAACCGTCACTTTTCTACCCATGTATACATTCTACGTGTCCATCTCGCTCTCGCACGTCGTCCAGCGCGTGTAATCTGATCGACGAACGCGAAATTACTTTCGCCACAGAAAGAATTAATAAATTCGCTTGGCCAACGAAACTGATTAATTTCCGCGTGCACGAGTGCGTACATGTATGTATGCCATAGATGCACATAAATTTGGATTAAGTGCGCGAGAAGGAGGGGTGAGGACGGCGGACGGAGTGGTGGGGGGAATATGGGGAGTACGGTGAAGAGCGTCTCTTTTAAGCGCCGACCTAATGGGGTGTCGAATTCTGGAATTTATGGCATGACCGGCTGGCCAGCATGCACCCTTCCCGTTCGTGGCTCTGGAGTTATCTGTCTGATACCGGTAAACCCGGTGGTTACCGGGTAACACGGATCTTCATCAAGTCAGTCGTGCTATTAACCATATCAAGCTAGCAAGCCAAAGTTATATTTGTTTTTCCTAAAATGCACTGTAATTTGTCGTTAATTATTCACTAATTTGTTACCAATTTGTGAACTTTGTCGCTCCAGTCAACGAGCTAACTTGATATCACATATAGCATATTTCGAAATAGAAAAAATACTGTAAGGACAATAATTTGTCGTGAATTTTTCGTTGAGTGCTGGTACTTTTTCTCATTTTGTCATGACTCTAGCTGACACTAGAAAAAATAGGTATATCCTAGAAAAATTTGTCACTAATTTGTCGCCGAATTCTGCTACTTTTATCTATTTTGTCGCAAGTTCAACCCAACGAGTTAGTCGATAATACATAGCGTATCTCAAAATAAAAATATCGTAGACAAATACTTTAAGGGCAATAATTTGTCGCTTAATGTTGGTACTTTAATCGATTTTGTCGCGAGTCCAGCCTCCAGATAACCAGCGAAAAACAATTGGAGAGACGTCAATCTGACACTATACATAGCCTATTTCAAAATAGAAATATCCCAAAAGAATACGGCAACGAGGGACAATTTGTCATTAATTTGTCGCTGAATTCTGGTACTTTTATCTATTCTGCTGCAAGTGCAACCACGAGGTAATTGATAATATATAGCGTATCTCGAAATGAAAATATCGCAGAAAAGTACTTCAAGAGCAATAATTTGTCGCTTAATGTTGTTACTTTTATCGAGTCCAGCTCCGAGTTAACCAATGAAAAAGAATTGCAGAGACGTCAATGTGACACTATACATAGCCTATTTCAAAACAGGAATATCCCAAAAGAATACGGACAATTTGTCACTAATTTGTCGCCTAATTCTGGTACTTTTATCTATTTTATTGCGACTACATCCGACTTTTCATCGTAAGTTGACATAAATATAATAATGATATGTGTAGTGCCAGCTTGGTGACCCTCCAGTCCAACTGGAGGCTGAATTTAAAACAAAATCGACGAAGTATCATCGTTCAGCGACAAATCATGATCCTCACACAATTTCTGTAAGATACTTTTCTATCGAGTTACATACCTAAATACTAATCTTTTATGATTTCTCCTAAAAATAAACGCCATTGACTGAAATGTCGTCGAGATGTACTCAATAAATCCTGCTGCCGAAGTTCATCTAATTTTCTGTTAATTATATTATCAGAATAAAAATACCTGTTCGTTTACGTAATTAATTAACGGCCCGAATTTGCCGATGATCTTTAAAATTTGAATGGGCCGTGATTTAAGTGAGGAAAAAGACCGCCGCTGACGTGAAAATTTAATTCTTTTCATTAAATCCTCGGTCCGCTAAAAGCTCGCAATGAAACTTCAATGGAATTAAAAAGGTGGTGCTCCCACGCAAGTGATTAATTTGCCTTTAAAAAAAGAAGAAAAAAAAAACGGGGAGGTGTGTTTCGTGAATAAAGGAATAATTGACCGACATTTGGCATTCACCCTCTTAGGTATCGTATCGTTCGGTTCAGCTGGTCGTCTTCTAGGGGCTGAAAGGCGCGTGTAGAGGCGTGAGGAGTCGACCAAAAAAAAAAAAAAAAAAACGAGACATTGATTGATAATAGTCTCGAAATGGTTCCGTTAAATAAAACTTCCTCTTCACTTCCTTAAATATGTATACATTTGGAACATCAACCGACTTCTATATACATACGGTTAAGCTCAATACAAAAAGTGTAACGCCCTAAGAGACAGAACAAAAACACTAAAATCTGATCGATATATGATAAATATCCCAGCTGGGATTCAGTAGGTGTAGTTGTCCTAACTAATAAAAATAGGTTACTTTTTAACTATCTCTCGTTTTTAAGGGAATGGTTATAAAACTTGACTTGTACAGTCCTAGTAAAGACAGGAAACGAAAGATTAAAAGAAGTGGCTGATTTTAGGTACCTGGGAAGTCAGATAAGTCAGGACGAAAGGAGTAGTAGGGATATAAAGCAGAGGATAACGCAGGGTCGAGTTGCCTTCAATAAAAAGAAGTCACTTCTATGTTCGCGAACGATTAATTTAGAAATTCGAAGATGATTGTTAAGAGAGTTTGTTTGTAGAAAAGGTTAAAAGCGTTCGAAATGTGGTGTTACAGGCGAATGATGAGGATACCGTGGATCGAGAAGGTTAGAAATGAAGAGGTATTAGGAAGAATAGGAGAACAGAGGACTCTATGGAATTCAATAAAAAATAGGCGAGATAGGTTAGAAGGTCACCTTCTCAGGCATAAAGGTCTAGTCAGAGATATATTAGAGGCAGAAATGGGAGTTAGGAGAGGTAGAGGTAGACCTAGATTAGATTACTGTTCGCAAATAGTTAAGGATGTGGGATGTTCTAGTTTTAGGGAAATACGAACATTAGCTTAAGATAGGAAGGAGTGGAGATGCGTGTCCAACCAATCTTAGGACTGACGACCTTATGATGATGATGGTAGTCCCTAATATGTACTATTTTTGAGGTTATGCTTTTTAAGGTCGCGAGAGTAAAATTTCAACTTGCAACTGAAGTTGTCTAAGCACATCTGACGGAAATTCGACGTTATGAAGTTAGTAGTGTGTTTTTTTCTGTTTGCATCGTCTGTTTTTTATAATATACAATCAATATCCCTCCTAGAGCTTTGACAAAGAAGAAAAATCACTCCAATGAAAATTTATTCTTCGTCCAGGATCATTTCAGATTATTGAGGAAATGAGTAAAAGGGGTGTTTTAACGGTATTCATTTCCAGGGCTAGTTCATCTACTACGAACGTCAATGTTGACCAATATCGATTTTTTCTTCTTCAGTTTGAAACAAAGTCTTTTTTACGTCTACTAGGTACTATTGAAAAAATCTATCATATTCTTATTAAGCATGTTAAAAACTTAATGAATCGGCTTCTCTTCAATCATTAAAATCGATCAAAATTTATCCAACTAGCCAAATCAATTTGACGTCCTTCGGCGGAAAAACTAGCCATACAGTCGGAAAAACGTCTCATTGGAACTCCCCTCCTGCACTTTTTGAAGTAATTTACGTACAAAAAACCTTAATATTCTTCCTTTTAAAAAATCACCTAACTTTCGTGCACAAAATTGAACAAACGAAGTGAAATCTAGAAAGACATCGTGTTGGCTTTGAAACGATTTGGTAGGTTAGTTTGCACATCGATGGAGTTTAACGAAAATTTTTCGCATCAAAATGAATGGTTCGAGCATTACAAGTTTAGAATGGTGCCAGGCATTGCAACGTCTTTCAGGTCGCTATCAATTTAGTTCCCTAAACAACTTTCCGGACAGAACATGATTACACTTCCTTCGTCTAATTCTGGAAATGTTTTACCGATAGTTACTTCACATACGATTAAACAGCTTTCCTAATAGCTCAATATTGTTCCATTAAAACTTACACTGTATGTCTCTATAACCGACTATTTTTACAGTCCGTACATTAGCTGATTTAAAATTGTAAATGTTTCGTCATGATCATCATAAGACTGGTTGGATACATACCTTCACTGTTTCTTATCCTGGGATAACCCTCGGATTTCCCTAAAACTGGAACAATAATCTAATCTAAGGCTACCTCTACTCCTCTTGGTTCCTGTGTCTGCTTCTAATATAACATTTCGAACGCTTTTAACCTTTTCTTTTCCGCAGCGCCCACCGTCCATGTTTCGCACCCGTACAGCGCCGCGCTCCAAACATACACCTTTAACAATCCTTTTCGAGTTTCTAAATTAATCGTGGTGTATGTTTAGAGCACGGCGTTGTACGCGTGCGAAACATGGACAGTGGGAGCGGCGGAAAAGAAAAGGTTAGAAGCGTTCGAAATGTTGTGTTATAGGCGGATGATGAGGATATCGTGGGTAGAAAAAGTTTGAAATGAAGAGGTATTGGAAATAATAGGAGAACAGAGGACTCTATGGAAGTCAATAAAAAATAGGCGAGATAGGTTGGTAGGACACCTTCTCAGGCATGAAGGTCTAGTCACAGACATATTAGAGGCAGAAACAGGAGTTAGGAGGGATAGAGGTAGACCTAGATTAGATTACTCTTCGCAAATAGTTAAGGATGTGGGCTGTTCTAGTTTTAGGGAAATGCGAAGTTTAGCTCAAGATAGGAAAGATTGGAGGTACGTGTCTATCCAGTCTTAGGACTGATGACCTTATGATGATGATGAAATTAATCGTCCACGAGCATAAAAGTGATTTCTTTTTATTGAACCTGATTTATCTGACTTCTTAGATACCAAAAATCAGCCACTTCTTCTAAACTTTGCGTTTCCTATCTTTACATTCACTCTTTTCCTACTTTTTCTTCCCTTGCATACCAGTATTTTTCTTTTACTTTTATTTACTTTCAAAAAATGTCGTATCGTTAGTACCGCTTGTTAATGCATCAAAACAAAAAAGGATAATCTCAAAATTTCGACTACATTTCTTCGTATACGAAACACCCTGTATATGTATAAATGGTGACTAACAACCCAAAAATTTCATCTAGATACAACTAGCTCCACCTTAGCGTTTCGTAATGAAATTCATCATCAAAACAACCGGCACTTTTTGTTTTTGTTAATAACACGTATCGAACCGGTCACAAAAAACCGTCTAGGCTATTACATAAATACAATATACAGACACATCTGAACCTTGTCTACGTGCAATCTTAATTCCGTAGTCCCGTCTAGAGAGCCGTGGCGGCTCTATTAAACTACGAGTGAAAAAAAGTCCGATTTCGATTTGACATGTTTCGGTGAATTAGCGCGCGAGAGCTAGGTAGATAATTGTGCAACATTACAGACGAACGTGGCAAGAAAAAAAACTCCAAATGGTTCCCAAGACTTTAAGAATTTTAATTGCGAAAGTTTAAGATGAACCTGAATACGTATCAAACTTTGTTGCAAAAAATGGACGAACCGAATTCGGATTGACGGGAAGTCTTTATGCTAAACATTCTGCAACAAACACAGAGTTTAATAACGTCTGAAGAAATCGTTTTTAATATATACAGGGTGGACTTCTAACGCGTCTACAAGAACGGATCCGAAAGGTCAACAATTCAAAAAAATGAAAAAGAAATTTGCATAGAAATAAGTGCTTACTATATTATACTCTACCATTTTTCATAAACACTAGTAAAGATGAGTGCTTTTAAAATTTGTTGCTTAACCAAATTATTCAAACCATTACTTTAATTTATCACATTGAACACTGAACAGGGAAAATTGTCTTGCAAATTCTAATAGTAGATAATATCATAATTCGTGTTGCTGTAGTCGGAAAAAAGATAGATAGCTTTTAGTTGGGCACTGACCCATTTCCAACATAGCATCCCATAGTTTGTAACTTTATTGCCTCTCTTTGCATTTTCGACTGTCCAAAAAACAAAATTTACGGAATGAAAATTCTGTACGTCTTAAACTATAGATACCGTAAATGGCGCGGTAAACGCCATCTGTAGTACGATGCTACATTTTGGGATTACGTATGCTCCAACAAGGTCCATTTCTACTTGCTGAAACGAATCCCGGCGTAGCTAACCTCAACGTGATAGGCGCGTTACCATAATCGAATGAATTAATTCGAAGTGGCCTTTATTCAGTACCGGGATTCGTTTCAGCAAGTAGTTAAATGGACCTTGTTGAACCATATATAATCCTAAAATGTAGCATCGTACTACAGATGGCGTTTACCGCGCCATTTGTGGTATTTTCTAAAACGCGCTGTTAAGACAGCAGGTAAAAGTTGGTCTGTGTTCTGTCGGAGCTGCCTGTGACGCGCTGATGAGATCCAAAAAGATCGAAATCGCGATCCGCGTCTGGCAGTTTCGACAGAATACAGACCACTTCGAATTATTTTATAGATACCGTGATTGTTAATGATAATAAGACACAATCCTTAAAGTCCTTAACATTTCTTAATTAACCATAAATGCAAAGATTTTGTTAAACAGGGTAATGTGGGGTAAATAAACGACGCGACTGGTAACATCGGGTAAAAATTCTAATAAAATGCCACACAGTAGGCGTCTAGATTTTGCGACATTGTATTCAAATGGCTGGAAGATGTATTGTATTGTATTGTGTGGTTTCATAGATAAAAATTTAGTCCGGAGGGGGGCAAACTACGGATGGGAGGAGGTGGTGCATGTCGTTGTAATCTGTGAACCCTTCGGGATTCAAGAGATGAAACAGAATTACGATTATTGCTTTGGTCATCAATCGCTGGAGTCGAATAGGAAGTTGAACTGCATTTGGCATCGTTGTATGGCGTCGCATTCTAGCATTGCATGGAGTTATGAATTCAGAAGGACACATTTTGGGCCAGTATATAACATTTAATCGGTTGTACTGAGTCCGGGCCCGGAGCCAAGAAATTAAGATGTCGAAAACGTTTTCCAGTTCTCTCAACTCTCCGTCAACCAATTCCTCGCCAGTAATATCATCCTTCGCTACTAATATTGTCCGTTACGAAAGAATTGTCATCAGCGAAATTGGTCTTTTTTCTCCAACCGAAATTAATTTACTAGTTACTCAACCGTTATCGAAATCAACCAATTATGAATTTTATATAGACTTTTAATAACATCATCCTAACCTGACCATATTAAATCTTAGCGATCTTTAATTATTTTAGTCAAGATTTGTCTTCACGGTTCATTTTACAATATTCTGTTGGAGAAACAAAGCACTATTTATGACAGTACAGTGGCACTTCCTTACGCATTAATAATCGACGCAAGAGATAAAGGATTGGAAAAAGTAGAAGAAGTGACTGAGTTTCGGTATCAAGGAAGTCAGATAACTAACAGGATAGTAGGAGCAATAGAGATATACAACAGAGTAGAGTCGTCGTTAACAAAAAAATCACTTCAATATTAAACGTGTATGCCTGGAGCATGGCTACGTACGGGAGCGAAATGTGGACGGTGACCGTAACAGAAAAGATAAGGTTGGAAACGCCCTAAATGTGGTGTTACAGGCGAATGAATGGAGAAGGTTAGAAATGAGCATGGATTAGAAAGAGTGGGAGAACACAGGTCGCGAAATAGGTTGGTAGAACACCTTCTCAGGCATAAAGGACTAATTAGAAACATATTAGAAGCAGGAACAGGTGTTAAGAGGACTAGAGGTAGGCCTGGACTAGATTAGGTACTGTTCACAAATAGTTAAGGATGTGGGATGTTCTAATTTTAAGGAAATGCAAAAAGGTTATATCGGAATAGAAAATAGTGGAGTTAATCGATGAAAATCTGAAACCAGAATTATCATGCTTAGTTCGGGATTCATTGACATATCCTGAAGTCTTCTACTCTTTGAGATATCACATCATTTCTATCTACGTTATTTTTGACATCCCCCTATTACACCAAATCTGAAAAGTTTTTAACAGCGCCCACTGTCTACGTGTGATTCCCATGCAGAGTCGTATAGTTTTCATAACCTTTTTCGAATTTTAACATTAAACAATCGCGAGCTCAAAAGTGATTTTCTTCTTGTTAAAAACAACCCCGACCCTGCGCAACTCCAAAATTAATTGTTACCAATATATATTTAAAACATCAGTTTCTTCTCTTGTTGGAATATTGTATGTGACAATAATGCGAAAATCACGCAACAGTTGGCTATCTTATTTCATACGTACGCTAGGTATACAAGACGTATGCATGTGTATTGTAATATTAAGACATACGTACGTACATGGACAACATTACCGTTCGTATTTCAAATAAAACGCAGTCGAGAGTTCAAAGTATGATTTGTAATGGTAAAAAAACGACCCTGAATTAGTTTAAATATAACTGCGGTGCAAAAAGTCTGCAAAACATTGAAAGACATGATAAAAACACGCGAAATTCAATGATGCGTTGGAACGGAAACCCGAAATTAGATTTTATGGAATTCCAATTAAACCATCCATCATATTTTTGGGACAATTCAAAATAATTAATAAGTATATAAAAATGAACCTAGATTGAAAATATATGTAGTTAATACGATGTTATGGTGTATCTAAAGCACCTTTATCATTAGAAGAACAGGACAAACATTAAGCATGTCTTGATGAACATTTCCATGTAAACATATCAACGCACAAAGTGGTCGAAATGGAATCGACTTGTTAACCACAAAAAACACACTTGGAAACATTAATACTAAACAAACACAAATTCAGTTTTGATCAATAAAAATATGGATGTATATACAGCTACGTACATTGAAAATAGACTTAAAGGACTAACAAATCGATATACATTCTTGAGAACGTACAATTTTAATTTTGTCTTTTGGAACTATAAATCTTAAGAAACATCAATTTATTATTTTTTTTCTGAAAATTTCTGGAATAAGCGACAGAAAAACTTGACACGAGGCATTGGAAGCAGCAGAAGAACAAAAGGCGTCATGTAAGTCAAGGAAAATGAGTGGTAGGGTTGTAGGACACCTTTTGAAACATGAAGGACTAGTTACAGACTACTATAAGCAAAAGCTGGAGTAAAGAGGACTAGAGGAAGTCCTAGATCGAAGTTTTTAACAAAATATAATTAATCAAAACAATTTTGTTAATTATGACAATATCAATAAAGAAAATCTTTGAGTGTTTATCAAAAAAATTCATTACAAGTTTAAAAATAAAACGTAACGGTGACGTACAAAGATTTTCCGAAAGCAAAAGACAAAGCCGTAAAAATTCTTTTCAAATATTAATGATCAATTTATATATTAGGTATTAACAAGTGTCAGATGCTCTTTTTTTAGAATATTATTTTTATACGAACTTATATTTCAAGAGGCTATAGAAATTAAATGTTTTAATTTGCGCATAATTCCTCAATAAGATTATTATTATTAATAAATATAAAAATAGCGTTTGGTTATTAGTACATGTTGTTGGTCGTTTTGTGGTGACGTCTTGGTGTTCCACAGGACTCATAAATGAAAAATAGAACCCTTATAACAAGACCACTCAGGTATTAAACCGTGGGATAATAACAAAACTTTTCGTTCACTCGCAAATTTTTCAATGTGGAAATTTGAAAGAAGCCATGAACTTGTTCCGTATTTTCCCGGAAATAATATAATGCGTTGGAAATTCACCAAAAATAATTCTCTTCCCCTAATAAATCTTGAACTTTAAAAGCAACGGAATTTTTCCAAAAATTATGTCGAAATTACACACGTAATGTTTTAAAAGTTTTTTTCCAATTGCCAAAAAAATTTCAATATTGCAGCCAGGACGAGTAAAGTTAATACAACCCTTTTCATTAATGGATTGTCGAAATCCTATTCCTAATTAACACGTACCTAATAAACAACGTTTTTTGGGAAACTCAATTCTTTTTTTTTGTCAAAAAATGAAAACATCGGTTTTCATATTACGCAAATTTCTCAATTTCTCTTTTCTTATCGCATATCGACGTAGCAAACAAAACTGACTCTAAACTCTAAACAAATCGCCGCTATCTCGAGAATCCTGTTAAGGGATGAAACGTCAGGCAGTGATCGCCGTCCTCCCTTCGCCCTAAAAACTTGCATCCCTTTCTTCTCTTTGACGAATTGCTGTTGTAAACGATACAATAGGCGTGTAAGTGATAGAAAAAAGTTTCGAGGAATGCAAAAAATAGGAGACCGTTATAATCTAATGAGCGGGAAGCTGTACAAGAATCGGGCAACGTGGCGTGGTATTTTTCGTGAAAAGAAAACTTTTCAAATAAAGTTTTAGTGTGACAGAAATAAGGTCGCTGAAGAGAATGTGTTTTTATTAAATTGGACGACCGTAGAAAGCGGTAACGCAAGGTTATCCTCAACCCTTATAGAATAATAACACATTAAATATGCGTTTATAATTAACTAGTCCAATTACTGTAATTTTCATTGCTCCAGCTTGTCGCTTGCTTTTACGATGAGGCAGAAGTAGAAACTTATTTATAACTCAAGAACGGTTGAACCGATTTGGCTGAAAATTGATGGGGAGGTACCTTAGAACCAGGAGACGGACGTAAGATACTTTCTATCCCGTTCCCGTTGGGGGGGGGGCGAGAAGTGGTGAAGAGGAGTTGGAATGTTTAAGTGGAACATATTTGTCGTCAGATTTACTTGAAACTTGGTCTTAATGGTCTTTCATTTAATTTCTGAAAGACCTATACCGACATTTTAAAAAATTCAACCCCCAAAGGGGAGAGGGGGATAAATAGGTGTTGCAATTTTTGTTTGGGGCATACTCTATTTATGGCTGAATTTACTTGAAACTTGGTATATATGCTGTTTGATACTATTAATCAAATGAAAAGAGGTTGCAACGTTTCCATGGAGTATATTTTGATTTATTTGTACTCGGATTTACTCCAAGGTTGCTCATTGTTAAAATTAATCAAATACGTGTTTTGTCAATTTTTAAAAATCAACCCTTAAGGATGAAATGCTGTTGCTACGTTTGAATTTGAAATCTAAGATTGTGACATTACATGAAATTAAAATGTTGTAAGGGTGAATTGGGACTTAAAAGGTTTTATGGAGAAACAACATTAATTTCTGCGACAGAAGCCGTGGGGAAAAGTTAGTCTTTAATAACTAGATATTAAATAGGAATATTATAATAATTGTTATCGGAGATAGAGACCAAGGACCTAGAAAACGAAATTAAATCTGGACAATTAAAAACGACAACAACCTCATCGGTATCACAAGTAGGCGAATTATACAGGTAGTAAACAATTTCAAAAAAGCCATATCATCAGAAGATATAGCTGCACCGATTTTGATTACAAACATTTTCTTTATTAATTATGCGTCGAGTACTTATAAATCTAATAGTTCATGTATGAAAGAACCACAAATGGATTTCGCAATTGCATAGAGTCAATTCGATGGAAAATTGCGTGCATGTACGTGAGGTAAATTTTACTACGGGTAATTTGACGTAGAAAGTGCAAGTGGGCGTCGACACACACAAGTCCTCGGTAACGTAGAAGTTGACGTAGACGTCGGCGTCACGACGCGATCACACCAGCCGTCGGTGACGGGGCGCCGTCGTTTTCGTCGTTGCCGCCGCCGCCGCCGCCGCCGCTTCCACCGTCGTTTTCTTCAACGACGCATCGGCATCGTCACAGTTATCGGCAGGGAGCATTTTGTTTCCTTCGATCCTAGAGGTCGAACTATCGCAATAGTAAAAAATAATGTAGGAATTACGTCTGCGGCATCGGATCGATTGCGAAAGGCTCCGGCTAGACGCCTCAGTCTAGAAGCAGCGTCTGCAACGGCGGCGGTGGCCGCCGCGACGCTCTACTGCGGGAGTCGATGCCTGCCAGTGACTGCTGTGGACGCCCTGTTTTCCACCACGACCGACCCCTTCTCCACTACTTTATACGATATACAAATGTATACATGTACCTACATGTGCCACTTTAACTCTAAAACTATCTGCTACTGCATGCACTTATCATAACGTGCATGCTCGAAATTTAATGCTTTTAATAATGAAAATTTAACCTATTAGAGCGAATGAATCCCTACTCAGACAACGGAAGACCATAAAACTACCGATTTAATGCGTTCGCGACCAAAACCCCGTTAAAATATACGCGAAATACGAATTAGAAAAATCTTGAGTAAACTTGACAATAAAATCGCAATTAAGTACGCGTTTTGTAACTTTGTATCGAAGTTAACTGGCATTTCCAACAATTAATTGCTTAACACTTGTCATTTGTTTTGAGGTTAAGTATGTTTGACGTTTTATGTTTAAGGTTAAGTAAACTAACCTAACAAACATTGACATATGTCATTATAAATACAGCGTGAAGATAGCGTCAAATGTAAGCTGACTCATTTTCGTATAGAGAGCAGCGATTGTAACATATTAAGTTGTTTAATGATCGAAATATTATGCGCCTTTCTAGATTTCCCCTTCTGTTCTAAAAAACTTTAATAACTGAATTATTGCTTGAGCGGAAAATTGGATTAGGTATGAACTGTAAAAGTGTTTATTACACTAATCCAAAATGTTTTTCCCCGTCATGTCTTTCTTGCAGACAAGTGGAGTTAAGACGCGAGCTTTACATTTGTATGTACATACAATGTAGATATATATATATATATATACTTATATCCCACTTGTATACGGGTTTGTCCCCATTATTTTGGCACATATCCAAACTAATGCCGAACTTTAAATTATCGCTTTTTATGACCTGGAAGTCTTTATTCCAAATATCATTCTGCGGACGTGACGAATACGGTCCGAAATATAATATAAACTGTTTAAATAGACTACTTTACGTTAAAAAGTTTTTATGTACACCCCTAAAATTAAACTTTAGTGGCCGAGGGAACTTTACAAACTGTCAAAAATTAGCATAAATTTGAAAAGTTGCAAGTACGAAATGTTAACCGAGAAATGGAAAATTGGCAACACAATTTTGAAAAAAAAAGAAAAAAAAGAAAAATTGTATGAGAAAAAGGAAACAGAATAGAACAACATTTAATTGAATTTCTGTACTACTTGCAAATATAATTAGATATATATGTATTACACGGTCAGTAGGGAGAAAGCGAATAGGTGACGAAAAATTAGAAGAAGTGGTTGATTTTCGGTATCTAAGAAGTCACATATTTCGTCAGGATAAAAGAAGCAGTAGAAATATCAGAGGATAGTACAGGGTTGAGCCTCTTTTAAAAAAAATCGGTTGTCTGTAAAGTCGGTTTACTGACGATAGTCGAACGTGACAACGTCATAAGAAAATACTGATGGAATGGTTTCATTTTTCAAAAGAAAATTTTAATTTTATTTGTTTGATAGATATTTTGTATGGATATAGAGAAGGAGGTAAATGGAAATGTATTATTGTATAGCAGCTGTCCACGTGGACGCATCGCTCACTCAAGTAGGAGAGAGACAGAAGTCGAACGCTGCCGAACGCGGAGGCCGATTGTGCCTCTTTGTCGCTCGTTCCGCGCTCTCGCTTGCACTTCAAGCCTTAAATGGAACGCCTCAGAGCGAGGTAACGCCGCATGAGTCATGTTTTTTCGTGCGTGCAGCCGGCTCCATCGAATTATAAGACGTTGTCACGTCAAAAAGAAGTCAGTTATTTAGAAATTCGAAAAAGATAGTTAAAGGTCTATATATGGAGCGCGGTGCTGTACTACTAATAATCAGGATACAGAGGCATAGAAATGAGGAGATTTTAGAAGAAATAGTAGAACATAGGTCGTTATGGATGTCAATAATAAATTAGGTGAGATAGGTTAGTAGGACATCTTCTCAGGCAAGAAGAGCTAGTTAAAAACATATTAGAAACAGAAAGAAATGAGTTAAGAGGAGTAGAGGTAGATCCACATTAGATTACTAATAACAAACAGTTAAGCAAGTGGGATGTTCTATAGTTATAAGGAAATGCTTATATTAGCTCAGGATAGGAAAAACTGGAAGTGCGTGTCCAGTCTTAGGACTGACGACCTTATGATGATGAATATATAATCCAGGCAAATTGCATATAGTGATGATGTAGTAAAAAAATTGCGGATTTGTATATGTATTGGAAGCAAATAAATCTCTTAGGGTTAGCCAAAAGAAATAAAAAATTTTATTACAGAAAATTAAGTTTTTTTCGATATCTGCAAATGCGAAATTTTCCTTCTGTCTGTCAATTTTCTCCAACAGTATCAAAGCAGTAAATTGAAATAAAATTGTGCATTTGAACCCGAGAGTAGTTTTAAAAACGTTTAACATATTCTTGAACTCGCAATGCATACGTACGAGGAAATCTACTAGAAACAAGCTCCAAGAGTTTCAATGATAAGACTTAACGATTTTACGAATGGATTCAGCTTTAAAAGTTACGAATTAAAAAGCCACAGAAAAGGGTGCAAACTACGGAAGGGTTGACGCACACATCTCCTATATCCCGATCTAATTTTCTCATTTCCCGGATACGAGAACTTGCCAGGACTTCAATACTCTAATCTATATAGGCCTTGCTCTACCTCTCTTAACTCCTGTTTCTGTCCCTAATATGTTTCTTAGGATACAGCCCTTAATGTCTCCTTTTTCTTTGTGAGTTTTAAAGTTTCACTAGTTCGTCAAGACTATTTGCAAATTACTGTACTTTTGTGTTTAAATTTTATTCGTATATTAATTAAAGAATGTCCAGTAACATTAATTCTATCCCAGTTACCATCGCGAGTCGTAAAGGGTTGAATTTATGGCGAACTGATCCCGCTGCTTTCGTTGCACGAACTTGCGTCAATCTAGCTGACGAACGGGACGGTTGGAGATGTCAAGTCTTAGTACCATGGCATACATCTTCGGCTTGCGTGGCGCCAGACTGCGATAAGTACATGGGTTTTTATCACTTGCCCCTTCAATCGAACACCCCGCGGATAATACTGGTGTAGAAATAACCGCAATAAATAATAAAAGAACTCTCCAACTCTCTACATAATATTTATTTTCTACGTCTTATCGTTAGCTACGTTGAGTGATTTACACTTCATTATAGGAAACCGTGAATAACTTCAAAATCGATTACTAACAGCGTTGCTCTTACTCTAACTTGGTCTTCGCCCAATAATATACTTTTTCAAAATTGTATAATCGAAATACATCACACAAACCAAATTTTTAACTTTTTTATCAATTTCACCAAAGCTAACACATTCTGCTCCTCGACGATCCGTTTTGCTCTTTTTTAAAAAAATTTGCATCCCTATCGTGTAGATGGAGGCATGCAAACATGAATTTCAAAAGTTTAGTAATCAAAAACGCTATTTGATTCCATCAAGTAAGTCAACATGCCCTATGTTTTCAGAATAAGTGGTGAGGTGCGGTTTTCCTAACCTAACAAATTTGACAGATAGTACGTACTATTCTAAAAACATTGGCCTTGAAGAAGAAATGGCCCCGGATAGCGTATAAAAGCGTCTGTTTACTGAATAGCTTATATGTACAGAATTAACATTTTCCTATTAATAAATTGCCCTATGTTTTTAGAATAAGTGGCAAGGAGCGTATTTCATAACCTAACAAATTTGACAGATACTACATACTATTCGAAAAACATTGGTCTTGACGAATAAATAGCCAAGGATAACATATAAAAGCGTCCATTTACGAATGGCTTAAGTGTACTGAATTAACATTTTCCGATAAATAAATTGTTTCGACGATGACAGAATACATTTCGACGTATATCTACATGTATAACAACAGTAAACGATAATAACGCGATTCCTTAGTAAACAGTCCGATGGCGATGGTACAAATGTAGATTTTAATGTTACATTCTCTGGCTTCGGTCACGCAAACCGTTTAAGCTTAGCGTAAGTATAATAGATTAAGGGAATCTATTTACAATAAAAGCTGTTACGTACACGTATACAAACGTACTCGTACGCTAACGGCACGACAAGGCGAAATAAAAATAAAATCGAGAAAATAAATCCACACATTGTTGCACTCCCTAGCTCACCAAACAAAATTGAATGGTTTTTAATCAATGAATTTGTTTAAAACATCGTACGGTTATAGACCAGGTTTTATTTCTATAAAACCAAAATGGCGGTCGTAAAATACAAAATGGTGGTAGAGTTTAAGAAAACACTTCATCATCATGCACATCACTGAACAAAAATTGATCGATTCCAACTAGTAAATTGATAATTAAGTTCCACAACTCATTTTAAAGTTAAATTCGATTAGTTTGTGCAAAATAAACGACCGAATGCAATCTATCGTTGTACTGTGGTGTACGTAATCCCTAAATGCATCTCCTAAAACGGGATGAAGGGCAAGAAAATAAATAATAATAGTCGTAGGTAGTGGTAAGAAGTAGAAGTTGAAAATGCATTCACCTTCTTTCTACCTCTTCCACCACACCGTTCATAGTGTAGTCTCCAGTAATTGAAAACTTTCCGTCCATGGAAAGTTGGACGAAAATCAAGTGCAAGTTCAAATGAGTTTGAAAATGAAGAGGTAAATAAATTGGAACATCCAACAGTAGATTTATAATAACAGTATTACAAGTTTATAAATTAAAAAATTAAGTTAAACATATTTTCGATTAAAAGTAGATATACGGGGATGAAATGGTTTTTATTAATTATGAAATTCTACCGACGTTTCGCCTTCTGGTATAACGTTTTCTCAAGGTATATTAGACAAAAAATATTTTAATTGTAGTTGTCGTTTTATTCTAGTTGATTTTAATTATTTATTAATATTTATTATTTTAAATTTCATCTTTTTAATTTTAATTGTGACTGTGATTTGTGTATAAATTTCTGATTTAAGCGCAACAAATACATAAGTTGTCGAGTGATTATAATAAGAAAAAGAAAAAAATTCAATATCTCCTAATATAAATTATCAACCAGGTAGGATACAAACAGGGGTTAAAAGGAGTAAAAGATCACAAATAGATACGGGTGTGGGATGTTCTAGTTTTAGGGAAATGCGAAGATTAGCTCAAGGTAGGATAGAGTCTTAAGACTGACTTCCTTATGATGATGATGAATATATCATTTGAGAAGGTAGTANTTTCTGTAGCGATGTGACCTTCAGTTTGACCGGCGCAAAGTAGAAAAGAACAGCACTAGGCCAGAAAAGGAAGGAGACAACTCTCGGCCAAACTCTTAACCGGTGACGAGCGTATAATCGGTACAGTACTGCACGGAAAAATTGACCATTTACTACTGAAAATATCAACGAGATGTTTATTCATATTTAAAGACATATTAAAGGCTTTAACGCTTGTTTTCGACTCGCACTACTATTCACGATTGAACAAAACCTTTGGCAGGTACTGTATGAAAAACAATGTTTAATGAACAAGAGTCGAGAGTATAATGAGCTGTTTTCTCCCTACCTACGATTTTGCCAGCGCGCATCCAAGACATTTGAAGGGGCACATCGCTAGAGAAAGTAAATGAAGTATAATACTCCACTAAAACGGCTTGGACGTCCTATTAAAATATTTTGAATCACCGTGTATTATTATTTTGTGCAAGAGTCTTGACAATATGTAAACAAAGTGTCTCGGCGAATGTAAGTTTAAAAAAGTAGTCAAAGTCGGAGTTCATAGCTTTAAGGTTTGTCATGCAGAGACTTCCCGAGACGCAGGGGGTGGCAGTATAAGTCGGCGAACGCGTCCGGTAGTGGAGGAAAGTTTTCCGGCTTGTTCTACTCCAATAATTCATTCCACTACCAGAATGCGATACGAGCGAGATGGGCCCTTTATCAAATAGTCGTTCGCATACAACCATACATCTATGTGTACCCTATACACCTACATGTATATCTTTTTTTCTTGTCGTCCACGTCATATTTCACCGTCGTGTCACCGTCATTCCTATCGCCCGATGGACAAACAAAAACGCATCCCGGTTGTAATCCCAAATTCGTGAGTCGAAGTATGCAAATATATATAATGTTCAAAATAAATAAATAAAGAAAATCATCCCCCTTTTAAATGTTAAATATCCACAATTGGTTTGTAAGGTGCACTATTTATGTATCAGTTGGCATGTTTTCAGAACGAGTAATAGAGCGCATTGTATTAACCTAAAAACAAAATTGACAGGTGTCAAACTATTCTAAAAACATCGACGTCGACAATTGCTTGTTTCAAACGTAACTAGTTTTAGACTACTGATAGTAACGTTCTGAAAATGTTGACAATACCTTATGAAGTAGTTTTAATAGCAATAAATGATTATGTTGTTCAACAATCATTTAAAAATATTGACTTTGACATCCGATAATGGCCGCTAAAACAATTTTGACATTATGTAAAAAAATCTGTCTCTAAAAACATTTGTATTTTGATAGTCGCTAATTGAATAGTTTTTCACAAGCGTAAATAATGCTACTAATATACGAAGTGTCTTACGGTGACAGTCCATTAGAATACTTCAGAAACTACTTCGAATTAAGTCTAGGGTTTTCGAGGATGCTCTCTTTAAATAAAATAGTGTCAATCTTGTAGCACTTCCGGTTATACTGGAAGTTGCCATCAACTTCCTTATTTTAAATGGAACATCTTAACCTTCTTACAATTTAGGTGAGGATGTTTACGCGAATATCGGAGATATTTTGATTAATTTAATATGTCAATTAGGATATTTGAATTGGAGAAAAATGGAACAATTTTCATCCCAGACGGTTCAATACTTTCGACAAAATTGGTAACTTAATAAAATGAATCGTAAAAAGAAGGTAATAAAAAATCCAGTTGTAGTGATAAAATCGCTAGGATTAGACCCAGTACAGCATTTTACTGTCCGAATATGACCCAATTCTTCCCAAAAAGAAACAATTCACCACCCCCCATGAATGAATTTCGGAAAAATTAATAAGAGGAAACATTTGATGTGTTCAAACGTAAAATTCGAAATTACTTCTACATTACACAATAACAAATTTAGCGAACATGATCATCTGTCATAAAATATCGGATTCAAAGAAGCTACCCGTTTTACTATTGACAATAAATTATTATTACTTATAATTCACCCATTTCATGTAGGTACTTGAATGAAGTCATTAAAACCGAATTTTCCTTTATTACAAGTCTCACGATAAAATCAATCAATTCAACAAATTTTAATGTAAGCCATTCAATCATGTTATCGACTTGAAAAGTAAGTGCTTTTACTACGCGGTAATAGACAAACGTGTCATAAATCAGGTAATAACAGAAAAGGGAAATTTTTAATGTTCCGAAAGGAATTTAAACAACGATTATTTCAAGTTAATGAATAAAGATATTAGATGAAATTTCTACAAGTTGCTGTAAAATTACTTATTAATAAATATGTACAGGATATTCTATTAGGTATAGTTATCAGAGGTTAAACGAAAATTGTACTAAAAGTACAAAAATTTAGGATAAAAAAATAGGCAGGCAACCATCTTCAAAAAGGACCACATATGTCATTTTCGCGGAAAACAGTTGAACTTTCGTCAGGCAAGCATTTGGGTTAGGTCATCATGGATATCAAATTTTAGTGCGAATTTTGCGAAAATTATACTAACAGTCTTGCTCTTGCTAAATGTGCAAGACTGATACAAGACAATATTGCAATAGCAAGACTATTTTGGCTTATCACTAGTCCACATGATTAAAGGCAATCAAGGGGATATTTTCAGTAAAATCTCTCGAGATAGCAATGTCTTTTTAAATTCTCTTGTGACATTGAATTTCTTGAAAGGAATAAAAACTGTTATGAATTTCACAAACGGCTGTTTTGATCTCGCTTAATGGGGTATCATAAAATGGGGTTGAAAATCGGTTATAAATAAAAAAAAACGCAGCCGACTAATTATAGGATAAACCCCAGCAACTAAACGGTCAATATAAATTAATTTAAACTTGTTGGTTTCTCTTCCACTTGATTCCACCCTGTTACCGCCCGTTCGCGCTACATCCCAACGTTCACATTCATTGTTTGACGTTCGTCCCGTCATCATGAGTTAAGAAAACGTGAGGGGGATGTTTCTCTCAATTAACACTCGTGCCGTCATTATTATCCTCGTCGCTTGTCGCCCTGTTCGAGGTTGTAACTCATATCTAACGACAGAATTGCGACGAGAAAATGAATTTTCAAGACCAGCTCTACTATATTCCCACGGAAATCGAATAGTAAATTAGCAATGACCTAAATTTAGCTAATTTTTAAATAGTTCTTACGTTAACAATTATTACTGCTACTTTTGCCATTTGCTAATTTATATTCTTGATATAATT
>NW_020439302.1:2809751-2816460 GCF_000699045.2 Agrilus planipennis
GGATTTGTTATTTCCGAATTTTATAATGTGATTGGCATTAAAAACACGCTCACCTTCAACGAAATTTCCTTTCCGAGGCTTTGTGTCAGCCCAATCACATATTGTGTCAATACTTATCATTTTATCGTAATTTAAAAACTTGGAAATTGCACGGTACACTATAGGAACTAAGATAAATTTTCCCTAATCGGCGCCATGTTTTTAGGTTCCTCCCATTTGACGAATCCCAATAGTCAACGTAAATATGCAAATTAATACAATTCTCTGTAATATAATAACTATGAAACACTTTTTGACATTTAATAGGGGTTAATATCAAATCAAATATTAATGTCAAAATTCGTTTTTAATTTTCAATCCCACTACAAACTACCTCAAGTTAATGAGGAAAAATTTTATTGCTAAAGGTCCCGGGTTCGATTCCCGGCAAGGGCGTGACAACAGCAACAAAAAAAATTTCCTTCATTAACTTGAGGTAGTTTGTAGTGGATGGATAATTGAAAATGAATTTTCACATTGGTATTTCATGTCAAGCAACTTGAACCTTTAATAGGGGTTAATATCAAATCAAATATTAATGTCAAAATTCGTTTTTAATTTTCAATCCCACTACAAACTACCTCAAGTTAATGAGGAAAAATTTTATTGCTAAAGGTCCCGGGTTCGATTCCCGGCAAGGGCGTGACAACAGCAACAAAAAAAATTTCCTTCATTAACTTGAGGTAGTTTGTAGTGGGATTGAAAATTAAAAACGAATTTTGGCATTAATATTTGATTTAATTCTCTGTAACCTGTAAAACTTCTTGTTTTTTAATGCAACATTGAGTTATTAACGTTTGAACATTTAAATCGGCAACCAATCAAGAGCATGTATACGCTTTAATAATGTTTAACTGTTAGTAACTCACTAAATAAAATGGACTGAAATTTTAACAGTTCTTTTGACCACTTGCTAATACGCCAACTTTCGAATATAATGAAAACTGTAAAAGTTTTCCGAGTACGTACTTTCTGGCAAATGAAATGAAGCAAGCGAAATTACAAAAGGAAGTTCACATAAAAGTTTCGTTACAAACTGGAACCGGAAATACTTAACGCAAAAAAAATCGCAAACTTTTATAGTGGCTAATGGGTATCTTTTACTTCAAAGGTCGAAGAAAAAGGGAACTACTTACTACAGAACTTTGTAAAATTCACATATTCTACCTCTATTTACATATTTATTTGACCGCTATTATTTATATAAGTAATAATAATCACGTATTTCTGCAAATTTATTTAAATAATGTTTTCGATCGCTGTTGACAGTTGCGCGCTACGTTAAGCAATAGACGCCGTGTCCATAGCCTCCACCGGTTTTTCCTGTGCACAAAAACCTGTAAGCCATGGAAAGAAGAATCCATGGACGAAGATATGTATCAAGTGTTCAACTTTTTTTTTGGATTTTCAGATCAACAACTAAGGAAAACCATCAACGATGCACTTATTGTAAAATATTGTACCTATTAATACTACAAAAGGAAACAAACCAAGAAAAATGTTCGCCAATTTTCCGAGAGTATGTTTGGGGTATAGCCCATAATAAAGAATAAAACAAATATTAGCTCACTGATTCTGAAATATCGAGGTTTTTCTTGATTCGTTTTCTTTTTTATCAACCATAATAGGAGCGGGGGGTTTTCTTAAAGAGAAACTAGACTAAGATAAGTCCATGAAAAAAGGCAGCAGCTCTTTCAGTACTCTAGGTGGCGGAGATCACGAGGATCGGTATGGCACTCTGGTGCACAATACTGCGATGTGGAAGGCAACGGGGAAACACCACATTATGATATCCCAAAAAAAAAAGCACACCAAACTCAAATGATGGCGTCCTCTGGGATAAAGCACTCCGGACGTAAACTAGTCCCCTATTCGGATGTCCGAGCGGGGACCACCTCGGGGGATGTCATCAATAAGAGCAATAGGGGTAGGTGCAATACTTTACGAGTCGGATCGTGGAATGTTGGGACAATGAGGCAAATAGGGAAATTGGAAAATTTAAGAAGCGTTCGAAATGTGGTGTTACATGCGAATGATGAGGATACCGTGGATATAAAAGGTTAGAAATGAAGAGGATAGCAGAGGACTCTATTGAAGTCAATTAGAAATATGCGAGATAGGTTGGTAGGACACCTTCTCAGGCATGAAGGTCTAGTTAGAGACATATTAGAGGCAGAAAGGGGTGTTAGGAAGGGTAGAGGTAGACTTAGATTAGATTACTGTGCACAAATAGTCAAGGATGTGGGATGTTCTAGGATTAGGGAAATGCGAAGATTAGCTCAGGATAAGAAAGAGTGGAGGTGCATGTCTAACCCAGTCTGACGACCTTATAATAATGATGATGTTCGTTGACGGTTTTCTTTAATTGTTTATCTAAATATCTAAAATAATTAAACATTTTAGATGTACATATAATCTCTGTTCATGGATCCTTCTTTAAGTGAAGTATCGGTTTAGGAAAGGATATTATTTACCTCAAGTATACCAAGACTGCGAAAAGAAAATTTCGCTTGATTGTGCTGTTTTTGAGACGCATGCATAGAGATACGAAGTTGACGTGTCCGGTGTCGGCGTCGCCGAGATACCGTCTGCGGCGTCGGTAGACGTCGCAACGCTAGCGCGATTTCCGAAAAGTTGCAAAATGCAAGTGCAATGTACACGAACGTCTCGTACGGCATTTTGAACTCTATCGCTTTCATCCGCTTTTTTGGGAGGTACGATTGCTTACATTAATAAAACTTTTATTGTGCAAGCGTAGACAATTCGTAAGTTTTTTTATCAATACCCACTGTATCAATTTATCAAATTATCCAGTAATGCGGTTAATTTGACCGTTAAAATTTATTATCAACAACGGTAAAAGTATATAGGTTACAAATTAAATGTTCCTTTTAATATAATGGATTCAAAAATTTAAAATTTTTATCCGTAAAATGGAAACAACTTATTGTGATAAACAAAAATAGTGATAATAACCTTAAAGGCAAATTTTATCTTTTCTTCATTTTTAAAGATTTTATCTTTGAATTTGCAGTACCACAAAAGCCTATTGTTTCTTATTTAGATTACTTTGGAATTATTATTGCAATTAACGTCGAAATAGTACAATTAGTACTTGTTAAATGTGTTCCTGTATAAAATTAAAGATATTTCTGAAAGTTATCATTAACAAAAGTCCTAAAAAGTGATGAAGATGCTTCAGGTTTTCCTTAAATTTTTTTCAACTGTGCATATTGGCATTGCACCTATTGTGGTAGACCCAACACAAAAATACTACTGCATAAAGCTAGAGCAATACTGTACAAGAATTATCTACCTATTTAGGTGGTAGAATTGCATAAAATAATAAATCGGTACCTACCACCTCTTTCAAATTCGTAAAAAGACGTTCAAAGATAAATACAAGAGAAAATCACTTACCCTCCACTCCTACAGGAACATCTTCCAGGCCGGCACGATATGTCCTGCACAAACTCCGCACTATCGCCACCTTTGAAACTCGCGTCTGAAACAAATTTACGAAAGTTAATAAATTTATTAAGTATTCGTTTTCATGAATCTAGCACACACAAGTATATTACTACCTACGATTTATTATAAGGCAAAGTCATAGAAAAGATAAATTCCTTCCACACACATCTACCAAATATTCGTTTGCCCCAACGTTTCAATCATTTAAGTGAAAAAACTTCAGTCCAATTTTGGTTACAGGTCCTATATAAGAAAGGTTTCCGTGAATATTATCCCTAAACTGTTTACTTATTCGTAAAATCATGCACGGATGGTTTGGATTTCAACGTTTCTATTTTATTTTCAGGTATGACAGTGAATGGAAATAAGTATTTAGAGTTCAGGATAACCCCTGAACCCGGCCAAGCGATCCAGGAGTTGAGGGTTCGCGAGGCAACCCTCTGGCTCAAAACGGAACTGAGAAAACGCCCGCCGACGAGGTGCCAACAGTACCTTTGGGCATTCAGGGTCAAACAATTTAGTTTTTCAAATAAACTTAGTCTAGACGAAGTACGTCCTTCTTTTAATCCTAATTCAATATCATAATCAATAGCAAATTTTTACAGTTCCCAATATTCGAAGTCATTGGATTTCTGGATCTTGTGGAATAATGTACTTTCGGTTATTCATTTTTGATCATACATTTTTGAAGTATTGACGATCTTTTACAGAGATCCTTTTGTGTCTTGTTTTCTAGCACAATTTCGGTACGAAATTGGAGGTGAACGAGAACAACAGCGGATGGCAAAAACTCAATTTAACAGACACTGTGAGAAGGTGGTTGTCGGAGGGGACTTCCCAAAAGTTACGTCTCCTCATTGACTGCAGTTGCAGATGTAAGAATGTCCACTTGCACATCCCCGACACGCCATCAACTTCCTCGTCCTCCACCAACAGTGGAACCAGCAGTCGAAGACACGACCCCACGAGACCCTTCCTCGTCATTCACACCGACCCCAGTACCACGAGGAGGGTCCGAAGAAGAGCAATAGATTGTTCTCCTGAATCTGGGAATCAATGTTGCAAACAAAGATTTTACGTCAGTTTCAAGGAAATTGGATGGGATGACTGGGTAAGTGTAGACTAATACTTAAGGACAAGGATCTTTTGTTCGTTTGGGGCGATACGGATTGAAGTTCTTCCATTTTATATGTTGGACATTATAAGAATCTCCCGGGGTCATTATTTGTATTCTGTTTTCTATAGGTTATAGCGCCACAAGGTTACTACGCCAATTACTGTCGAGGAGACTGCGGTCACCAGAGAACTCCTGACCAATATCTAAACTACCATACGCATGTGATCGAGGAGCTGAGAAAAAGCAACCATCTGAGCGGGATGCAACCTTGCTGTGCACCGCTGAAGTTTTCGGGAATGAGCCTGATCTATTTGGGCTCCGATCAAAACATTATCAAAAGGGACTTGCCCAAAATGGTCGTGGACGAGTGCGGGTGTCCGTAATTTCATTTTAAGTGTTAATGCGTAATGAAAAAACAGTGTTAATTAATTTGTGAAAGTGGGACTGTAGAAAAATCGATAAGAATAGGGTAAGGTCATAGTGAGACACTAACAAATTGGAATTGCGGTAGATTTTTGGACGGAAAAAGGACGTTATTGGAGGAAACAGTGAACTAATATAATAGACATACAATCGGGAATATTTGCATCGAAGATATCTCAACTATAATAACGAACGAAAAATTTTGACTACAAAGTAGAACTTTTAATTACAACAAGTTTGACGATCAGAACCACCACAGTAAATGGAAAGGATTTCTTAATCAAACTTGCAAATATTCTCAACCAAAACACGTCTGGAATACGGGATTTTTTGGACACCACGGCAGATAAAACTCATTGATGACACTAATTTACGGACTAAGCCGATCGTTGTACAGACTTATTTCAAAATAATCATACCGCCGCTTATTCGCCTATGTGAGCTCATAATTTAATTAAAAAACAATTAGGTTTTAGTTATTACCTTTTTTTTTCGTATTATGATTGCAACATTTGAAAGATGAATTTTTATGATGGGTGTTTAGAAGACAAAATTGTGCCTCTTGGTAATAAGAAAGAAAATCAATTGTAGACAAATGGTTAATAGCAAATAAAAAAAATATTGATATCGTGAATAGCTTTCTGGCATTGAAAGCAAGAAAAAATAGCCTCTTATGATCAAAGGTCGCTTTAAATAATATATACTCAGTTAAACAGCGGGAAAAGGTCGATCCTTTAGGAAAATGTTAATATTTACGGTTAGGAAAGTGATTAGTCAATGATGTAATCGATTTATTGTGATAAAAAATTCTAAATAAGTTTTGGAAAACAATTGAAGCTTTAGGAAAACGGTCTGGTTCAATTTTCGTTCGCTAATGTTATAAAAAAAACTATACATTCATAAATACCCTAATATTTATTGTACATTACCTTAACTCTGCACTAATTAACAATCGGTTTTGAGTCATTTGTTTGGATAACTTTAAAGTTAAAATCTGTCAATTACGCTAGAAAAAGTAAGGTTAAATTTGACATAGAGTCAAAAAAAAAATGACAGTTACTATAGATGGTAATATCGGCCGCGAAATTTGAAACAGGGCGTAACCAGGCAAATTAAAACAAAAACATAAAACGGAAACATACGAAGACGTTTTTTGGAGAAAGGACCTTTGACATACGAAGCTGCTTAGGAAGACTGTGTTTAAAACAAATTTTGTACTTAACAGATCACCTTGTACCTCGTAATCATGTGATCACTTTTCCAATTTTAGCCGAAAAAGCGCGGCTAGAGAGAAAAAAAAAAGAACTCTTACTTTTTTACAGCGAGATTGTACAATTGTGTTTTTACGTTGTAATTAGTTTCAAAAATGATATAATAACGAAAAAAAAAAACTTTTTTACTGTGATTTCTATGTTTTACAAGTTCTGGCGCCCCGGTAAACTAACGTAAAAATCGTAACTATTATATTATTATTATTATTATTACCGACCTAATGATTACACTTATACTATTATAATAGTGCATAGCTGAACGGTATACCGGGGATGACCAGAAAACTTGTCTACGAGTATCTTTAAGTTTATATTTTTTATACAGATGAAATTTATGATAGACAATAATGTAGATGTTGTACACAATTGAAAAAAAAAATACCTAATA
>NW_020439302.1:2816648-2819357 GCF_000699045.2 Agrilus planipennis
TAAATTTGAAAATTGTGATATAAAAATCAATTTTTAAAATTATTACAACAGCGAAACAATTTTTTACATTTTTTCATTCTTAAAATGGTCAAATTATTTTCTTTTGAGACTACCTGATGTTCATTTAACAAAAACAAGACTTATCAAGCATTTGTTAAACAATTTTCTAGATTTTAAATCCTATGATCAACTAATATTTGCTAATATATATATAATTAAAAAGGTATACATAGAAAAGGAAAACCTATCTGATTAATATATTGTGTGTGTTAAGTCTAACATTAACTACTTTTATCCCAGAAATATAAGGAGAAATTTTAGTTATATAATCAGTGGGGACTTTTGTAGGAATCAAAAAACTAAATAATGGCATGTTATGTGATCAAAACAATAGAAAATTAAAGCCCATCGAATTGATCCAATATAATATACTAATTTATATATGTATATTATCTTATTATAGATACATTTATAATTTATGATAATTTAGAAACAGGGATTTTTAAAAAATCACAAGTAACTTTCTTCATTTTATGTAAAATTCAGTTACACATTTCAAAAACGACATCATATTATTAAAATCGACCATTAAATCGATTAATTAGAAATAATTGCAATACCGTAGTTGTTACAGTAATGTGCATGTCCAGTCGTTGAACCCAACCTAACCTAACTGAAATCAAATTATATCATTACCACTTCCGTCCTGAAAAATAAGGCAGCCTATTTGAAAAAAACGCGATATAAAAGCCCATGAAGGTTACCATTTTAAGTCCCTACTAATGGGTACGTGTTTCTACACACGAGTCAAACTCATTGCCCTCCTCAATATGCACCATTATTTAAATAAATAAAAAGGACACGGCCAACAATTACATTATTATTATTAAGTTCATACCCAAGTATTAGTATTTTAATATGTTGTAAGGTTAAATAAATAAACAAAAAAATCTTAACAACTGTTTTTGTTACAACCCCAACAAATCCTTTAAACAAGAAATCCCCGTGTATAAAAATAGGGATCGAGAAAATGGATCAATCAATCAAATATCAATTAGCATACGACGAAGAGGGAAAGGTAAGTGTCATTTTATAGTTAAGCTGTAGGTCGAGGTAAGGTCAAAGAGATTAGTTTAAAGGACAACGAACATTCTTGAAAAAGTTGTCGTAGGAGTTTGGAGAAAATAGTGAGACACTTCGATTGCAATGTTCAAAGCATGATTGGGCATAATTAAGAAGAAATTTTTTTCTGTTAACCAATACTCCTTAGGGAAAACATACCAACGTCAGCGCCACCTATAATTTCTACAGTTTCTGACCAAGCCGGGGTTAAATAATCATCGTCATGATCATCATTTGCCTTTTTAGATCCAAACAATACATCACTTTCTGAGCAGACTAAGGGATTCTCTCATTTCACCACTCTTAGTCCACCATTGACTTGCCGCTGTCATTTCTGTCGGTTGGACCCAAAATGGCTCACGATAATAATGTCTATGTCATCATCTGCCTTTTTAGGTCTAACCAGTACAACCGATAAAGACAAAAGTTTGACGATCACTCGTTTGAAGGTACAAGTGTTTCCAGTTGAAATAAAAATGCAAACTGCAGTTATTTATGTTTACTTTCAATAGTATTTTACTTCTTCATCATCATCATAAGGTCGTCAGTCCTAAGACTGGTTGGACACGTACCTCCACTCTTTCCTATCCTGAGCTAAACTTCGCATTTCCCTAAAACTAGAACAGCCCACATCCNTTTGAAAAAAAAAATACCTAATAATAATAATATAACAAATTTTTTGTCAATACCTGCAATAATAGGTAATAAAGTTTGTAACTTAATAACGCTAGTCCAATTGTAATACAAAAGCCTTATCATTGCTGCTTATGTAATTCGGAAAGTATCAAGCGACATTTTCAAAAACGCAAAGCAAACAAACAATCGCCAGCAATAACGTGCTTATCATTTTTAATTTTTTTTTTAGCCCGTCTAACTAATTTAATTGCTTTGTTACTAACGTAAGAAAAAATAATCGTTTTAAGTATAAATAATATAAACATTGATACAAAAACCAAAGTTATTGAGAAAAACAATATTTTAGTACGTAGTTTTGTTGTTTCGTCTCCAAAACAATCGCGTAATCACGTTATTCGTAGCCCTTTTACAATAAATTACTGATAATGCACAAAAAATGATACTTAACAGTTAGTTAGTGTAAAAGATGTCGATTGATAATTTTCCGCAAAATTTTCACGCTGCCGCAAAATATACTTAAAAAAAAATAAATAAATAATCGTAAAGAACCCTTAATATATGCCTTATATTAAAGAAAAATAATAATAATAATAATAGTACTAAATGCAATTTCACATTACAGAGGAATCAGATTTCGAATGAGAATCATTTCTTTTCTTAATACTTGTTATTGTTATCAAATTGGAGTACACGAATGCAGTGTATGAAAGTTTTGTTATGTATTGTAGATAGGACGCAATTGTCGATTATAATTAGCTAAAGATAATAATTACACGAAGAACGGGAGGAAGGGGTGCAAATGACGAAAGCGAGAGGGAGAACGAAAGAGAGAGATTGGTTTACCTCCAAGTGTTAAAAAAAATTTTATACCTTAGCCTTTTCTACAAAATATTTTTAGAAGAATTCGCCTGTCCCAGCTGATATTAAAAAACAATATTATTATAATAATAA
>NW_020439302.1:2820632-2828593 GCF_000699045.2 Agrilus planipennis
TATCCTCATCATCCGCCTATAACACCACATTTCGAACGCTTCTAACCTTTTCTTTACCGCCGCGCCCACTGTCCATGTTTCGCACCCGTACAACGCCGTGCTCCAAACATACACCTTTAACAACCTTTTTCGAGTTTCTAAATTAACCGTTCGCGAGCATAGAAGTGACTTCTTTTTATTAAAGGCGACATCCTATGCTTTATATCCCTACTACTCCTTCCGTCCTGACTTATCTGACTTCCTGGGTATCTAAAATCAGCCACTTCTTCTAATTTTTCGTCTTCATATAGATAGATATATTATTGTCGAATGATAATAGTCACATGTTTATTGCCTTGTAACATTAGCTAAACAACAACCCGCTTGAACTTGAACCACATTTAATACGAGAGACGAATGATAAGACACCCTATGTATGAGATAATGGAGTGGAAACGTATAAATACGTACTTCCTTCCGAAGCAGTCGTTTCCGGGCTCATTTCAAAGTGTTGTTATTTACGAAAATCAATTAAAATGCGCTATCCTAAATCCAGCCGAGTGTGTCTATCGCTGTGCTGGTATTCGTATATGCACACAAGTAATAACACGAATCCGTGTGTACGTCTGTGCGACGGAAAAAACTTTGGCACAAGTTTTGTTGGCAATCGTCCTGACACACAGTAGAGGACACATCGTCCTTTTTTCCCCGGGTCCAGGATGCCCAGCCCGTCTAAATTCTTTACCCGTTCCACACTGGGAGCTTATTCCATTTTCTTCGGAATGAGAAAAAGCAATTTTGTCCCAGTCCAAAGCGAAGCAAAAGGGTTTTGGGCTCGCAACCAACCAATCAATTCAATTGCACATGACGTTGCGAGTGCATGAGTGCAGTTATAAAGGAAGCGAGGTAGACCGACTGACCTTGACTTGAGAACACCGACATTGTTCGGCCGACAAGCAGGTAATTGGTTCAGGACAAGAAAATGATAAAACAATTTCGGACAACTCTGTTAGAAAGGTCCTTGATGTCAAAGAAACTAATATTGAACGAATTTAATTGGGCCGTCAGTTTCAAAATGTAAGAAATTAGATCAAAAATCTACTAAAAGCTCAAATTCATTATTAACATTTAATTGGTATTATCCATGATGATTTTGACTTAAGCGGCGTCCCTAATCCCTTAATTATCATACGCGAGAATGTCCTATCGTTTCAGTTTTTGGTCAAAAATTGTACAAAAACGTCAAACAATTCCTAAATTCCATTCATACATAAAATAACCAGGGTTTTTGTAAAATTTCATCGGACTTCCTCCAATAAATTAAAAGATATTGAAACTCTGGAAAAATCCGTTTTCTAAAAATATAAATCTCTTACTGCATAGAAACTGCAACTTATGAGAAGATAACTTCTATAACTCTTTCCTCAGCTTCGAGCTAAAGAAACAGGGGGTAATGTGATAAAGATTCGAACACGAGTTCGTGAGTATCTTTAAAGAGTGATAAAATGTGCCAGTTAAGTAATCCACAACACTCTTGATACATCCAATACGGCTTTTCGTCACGCACGTTTGTCGAAAAACAATATCCTACTAGAAATGCAGACACAAAACTCCTTTTTACTGTAAGGAAATTGGCGATAGCATTTCCTGTTATTAAACCTTACACAATGCGGAAAAAATTACTCCAGAAGGAGGTGATGCAGGTTACTAATAAAAAAAGATATTAAGAACTGAACGAAACAATGAAAAAGGAGAAAAAGAGTAAGCAACAGAAAAGTGAACAACAAAAAACAACGAGCTACAAAAATAAGGAAGACCGAACACCTTTTGTTTCAATATTTTGAAACAGAGTGAGACGTTAGCGCGATCGTATAAATCATTTCTAAAAATAAATCTCAATTTTGCAGGGATCAGGAAGAAACGTTATTTTGAGGGTAATGTACCCCCGTAAATTAAACTTAGTCGGCTAGGATTAATGTTAAATGTGATAATCGCGAATAGCTTTTCGTCAAAGGGTTCAAATCGGAGGGTAGGACCATGCGATATCCTTGCAAGGGGAACTGGCGCACTTAACTGAAGAAAAGAACAATTACAGAATGACATGGCATTGATTGATGATCAGTTAAAATATTACTAAAGAAATACCATGCCGAAATCGATAAATGTGTATTCAAATAGGTTAGAGAACAGGACAGGACTAAGTAAATAAAAAGGACGATTGGCGATTTTAGAAGAACTAACTAAATTAAAATAACTACTGCTATTAGTAGTTAATGTTAATTTCTGAAATTATCGTTGTTAAATTTAAAAAAAATTACTACATCCTGGAGAAGGATACAAAAATCGTTTATAACATATAATTTCACACCAAAATGGTAGATACTTGTAGAACTGAACACTATTTATACATTTTGATGAATCGTTAAAACCGAAAACAGATTTTTATTAGATAAGATAAAAATTTCCTTAATGCAATCCTGCTCTAACAGGTGGTGCAAAAGAACATTGCCCTATGTAAAGTAGCTAAAACCAGAAAAGATATCACAAAATATTGGATAATCTCTGAAAAATTGAAGACTTGGGAACCAATAAATTAATGAAACGCTCACGAGTCTCCAAATGTCTAAAGTCATTTCACAAAATGACTCCGAAAAAAACGAAAATTTTTAATTCGCTACAGCATGAAACATTTAAAAGCTTTTGATCATATTCTTGCAAATATTGCTTCGTCAAAAGTTCTTTTTATTTAGACGTTTTGTACCATTTTGTCGTGTTTAAATAAAGAAAAATAAAGTATATGAAAATCACCAAGGGAAACGCAAAATAGTTTGAGTTATTGAGGTTTTTACTTACTAAGGGTTTAAGTTTAAGCTTTAAAATTATGGATTTCTAGTGACTTAGCAAACTCTTTAGCTTTTTCCTTTAGTATAAGTCCACTAACACTAATGTTTTTACATATTTATACACTGTAAACAAGTATTTTTTCTAAATTAGGCAATTCTTTTACATAGAGGACTTTCTCCCGATTTAAAGCACTTTTCACTGCTTACTGAGGTGCGATGCCCAAATTATTCGTTTAAGTTATGGAGGGTTTTTATTTTAAGTAATAATTGGTCTCCGAAGGGAAGGGAACACAACATTTATATGAATTTATAGAGGTTATTACATTATCGAGGTTTAAGTTATCAAGCTTCTACTGTATTTGAATATTCAAAATTTCAAATATTTGAAAAATCTGGATTTTTTGAAATTTTTCAATACTCAAACACCTGCTTAAATGTAAAATTGAAGTTCTGTCTCATATACTTAAAAAATTACCTTAATAAATGTTTGTACGTAAATCCTTACCCCCATTTGTTAATTGTTAATGCAATCTTTTTATACATATGAACCTTTATTAACTTCTTGATCAGAAAGTGATTAAAACCAATACTTTTAAAGCTCTAATTTTTTTAATGTTGCATGTTCAATTCATCTTAAATCAAGATATTCAAATGTTTCATTTATTGGATTAAATATCGGATTATTCAAAACAAATTATAAGCAAGTACTTGAATACTTATTAAATACGAAAAACTCCGACCCATACTAGGTACTCCTCAATAATAATATAAAGATACTTCGTGAGACATCTTTTGGCGAAAGGACAAATATCCTTTGGAAAATGCGAAAAACTGTTTCCTTACATATATAAAAGTAGCTTGTTTTGAAATTTTCTTTCAAGGAGACTGTACGAAATGATAAACATTTTGCTATTTTCAACGAAAAAAAAAACAAATCTAATTGAATTATTGTAAACTAAATACTGACTGCGTGTATTGTATTCCATTTCAACAACATTTATTATTGGCATTTGTTAGTCTTCCAACAATACAATGGCACGGAGAGTGTGGCGTATCTTACTTAGAGGAAATGTAAAAATTGCTACTCTGTATCAGGAAACTTGAAAGGCCATTAGGTAGTTAAGTCGGGAAAACTAAAAACTTTTCAATATCAAAAGAATTGTGACTGTAAACACCCTTGACACTGCGTCTGAATCTTTATTTGCACTAACTAAGTTTTAACTCCTTTTCTAAAAGAACTAGGTACCAACTAACTATTCAAATCAGTTTTATTGACTTGAAATGAGCGACATTGTAATTTTATGTTGCAAACTTTCCAATAAAACTGCATTCAATTTCTTAAAACGTACTCTCAATTCCTAATCTTCTCTATCTGCGTTATTTTAATCGTTTACACTTCCATGTCCTCCTGTCAAAACCGCTTCCATTTTATTGAAAACTGACTTGAAGCGATCGAAATGTGTTGGGCGAAAAAGATATGTATAAGGCTATAAAATGGGAAATAATTAGGAAGTGTAGGGCAGCGAAGGAACAGTGGATTGATATGAGGTATAAAGAAATAGAAGAAGAGTCTGAAGTAGGTAAAACCAATGAGGTTTATTGTAGAAAAGGCAAACACGTGGAAGGAATATTTAGGGAACCTATATGCAGGTCATGAGTTAGGAGATGTATTAGAAAAGGAAGATAGTGTGGAGATAGGTGAGTTAGGTTATCCCTAATGAGATTAAAATGCTTAAAGAATAATAAGGCGCCAGGTATAGATGGAGTACAGGTGGAACTTCTGAAACATGTAGGACAAGAGGTTAGAGATCATATGTTTAAGATTGTTAGTCACATTTACAAGACGGGAAAAGTCCCAGAGGATTATAAACGGAACAATTAGTTTAGCTTCCCATGCGTTAAAAATCTTAACTCGAATTATACAGAGGATGGAAAAAATGGATCAATATGGGTTTAGAAGATATAGAGGAACGCGGGAGGTCATTCTAACTACGGGTAACAATAGTGAAAACGATATAAAAAGTAAAGAGTGCGTACATAGGACTTGTAGATTGTAAAATATACTTTAAAATGTAGGGATGAGTTACAGATGAGGTAGAAGAGTGATACTTAGTTTGTATAAAGAGCAACAGGCAGTTATAGAGATAGGGCTGCAACGTAGAGAAGTAAATATTAGGAAGGAAGTCAGACAGGGATGCACATTGTTACCGCTTTTACTATACATCGAAGACGCGATCAACATCATTAAAGACAATTGTAGGGATAGATATAAGGGGCAAAAGATTAATACTTAGATTTGCAGATGATATAGCAGTATTAGCATCTGGCAAGTTATTAGATTACTGTTCGCAAATAGTTAAGGCTGTGGGATGTTCTAGTTTTAGGGAAATGCGAAGATTAGCTCAGTATAGGAAAGAGTGGAGGTACGTGTCTAACCAGTCTTAGGACTGACGACCTTATGATGATGATGAGGTAAAGATTAGCTAGCTCAGGATTAAAAAGAGAGAATGCAGGTGCGTGTCCCAACTAGTCTTAGGACTTACCCTATGATGATCATGACAACGACTCAATATCCTCCTTGCTAGATGCTTCTATTGAAATATATGTATCATCCATCCGTAAACCTAAGCATGCTAGTTAATCCTTTGCCGCTGTATATTTATCCCAAAAGCTATTCTGTCTTTAATAATGTTGATTAGAAAAATGTTTTTACAGAAACAACGTCTCCAGATTTTACCAACTCCACTAATTCGAACGAGTTTACCTACCCTAATCCTAGCGGTTACTCATAACAGATTAACATCAAAATACCGTTAGCAAAAACTTCAATTGTCACTTCTGAGCGATATAATTTACCTACCTAACAATAAACGTTTAAAAATGTAAATAGATACAAAATATATATTTGATATACATAGATCCCGTTTGTAAATCGTTCTTGTGTATGTAGGAACATCGTTGAAGTTACGCTGGTTTGATCTTATTGCTCGCCGGAAATCTTCATCAAGTATGCTATGTATTCTTTCCAAAACAACAGCTTTTGCTACTTGAACGGGTACTCATCCCGCCTGTATGACCAGGGCAAACAGGGACAATCACTGAACGAATGTAATTCTTTATTTTACCACACCGAGTGTCCGAAAAAACAACCTGACCGTTGATAGACGATAATTTAATTTATGTACAGGGTGTCCGATATGGTATGTCGGTTGAAGTTGCTTCCTGACGTTTCGCTAGCACGAATGGCGAGCATCTTCAAAGGTCTTTCCATCTCCGATGTTTGATATAAACCGTTACAAACAAATTCAAATATTTCATAAAACTCGTGATGATTTTGAAGACATGAGGAGTTGGGCTCATTCTGGAATGAGTTCCGCATTCAACAGCGTTTTTCATACCTGTACTTTCGCAGTTACTGTCTAACCGACGAAAAAATGTATGTCCACGAATAACATTTGACAGAAAAGTCCGATTTTGATAATTCTTTTTTTATTGGAAAGGGTATACCCCAATCAACATAAATTTCGGAAAAGAATTCCAACCCTAAAGGTAGGAAAACAGGGGATGATTGTTGATTGTTGTTCACTCACTGATTTTAATGTATGACCACCCATAACTTTTGACAGAAAAGTCTGATTTTGATCATTCTTTTTTTTTTGGAAAGGGTATACCCCAAAGTTGGTCCCACATAAATTTAGAAAAAGAATTCCAACCCTAAAGGTAGGAAAACAGCGGATGATTGTTGATTGTTGTTCACTCACTGATTGTAATGTATGACCAAGCATAATTTTTGACAGAATAGTCCGATTTTGATCATTCTTTTTTTTTGGAAAGGGTATACCCCAAACTTGGTCCCACATAAATTTAGAAAAAGAATTCCAACCCTAAGGGTAGGAAAACATGGGATGATTGTTGATTGTTGTTCACTCACTGATTGTAATGTATGACCAAGCATAATTTTTGACAGAATAGTCTGATTTTGATCAATCTTTTTTTATTGGAAATCCATAAATAATAAGCTCTTGGGGGGGGGGAATACCTCCATTTTCATCTCAGGCACTCTCCCAGAGAATAATGACTTCAAAAATTCAAAATTACGTCATTCACAGCGCTGGAACAAACGTTACAATTTTATTTTGATCTATCGTCTATATTTATAACGTTCTCTATTTGTGTAAATTTGTTTTAATTATTCTTAGACACATGAGGGGTTGGTTATTTTGACACATTATCATATTGGTACATCCTCATTTATTTCATTTCATTTAGAAGATAAAGATCAAGTTATGCGCCACCCTGTATGCGAAAGCTCACGTATGGGAAGAAAAATTAACGACCCTGATCGAGATTCATTTCTATCTACACAAATAGACAATTAAATTACGTTTGTTATTTATTTTTACGTGTCACCATAAGTCAACGATCTCATGGTTGTTAAACGCGTGCCCTTACGGAGTACAAATTGTATGCAACAACCGGTGGATATATAATGGGATAATGGCAACGAGAAAGTGGCAAGTTTTCGCGGGGTCTTCTTTCAAACAAGAAGTCTATCGCGCTATTAATCGTCCTCTCGCTGTCCACAATTTAAAATCTTCACTGACGACAGGCTAGATTTTGTTAAATACTTGCATTACTATTGCTGTTGCATAAAAAGTTGAAAGTGTACCGATCGATCCGCTTTTTTTTTTGTTTGTTGTTGTTGGTTCCTTAACATGGCTGAAATTATGGAAAAGAAGGAGAGTCCCGGAACTGGAAAATCGAAAAAACTGTTGGCCATAATTATTTTGGCTAGAAATATTTCGGAAGGTAATTTTTTCTTTTTTATAAAAAAATTGGATTTCTTAGAGCACAGTAACGAGATTTTTTAATGTTTAAAATTAAATTTAAATAAAAAAATTCACTTTAGTGGGTAATGATATTAATTGTAACTTGGCTTAGCTCTTGGTGAAACATTTTTCAAAATAATTCATGAAATAACAACACTTGGTTTTGTTTCACTATTGTAGTGTATAATGGTGAAACAAAACCAAGTGTTGTTATTTCATGAATTATTTAGTTGATAATTTAAAGATAAAAAGGATAAGTTATAAGTATAATATCAGTTAAGTTGAAGCATTTTATAAAAATAAATTTGAA
>NW_020439302.1:2828716-2840006 GCF_000699045.2 Agrilus planipennis
AGTGGGGACTTTTGTAGGAATCAAAAAACTAAATAATGGCATGTTATGTGATCAAAACAATAGAAAATTAAAGCCCATCGAATTGATCCAATATAATATACTAATTTATATATGTATATTATCTTATTATAGATACATTTATAATTTATGATAATTTAGAAACAGGGATTTTTAAAAAATCACAAGTAACTTTCTTCATTTTATGTAAAATTCAGTTACACATTTCAAAAACGACATCATATTATTAAAATCGACCATTAAATCGATTAATTAGAAATAATTGCAATACCGTAGTTGTTACAGTAATGTGCATGTCCAGTCGTTGAACCCAACCTAACCTAACTGAAATCAAATTATATCATTACCACTTCCGTCCTGAAAAATAAGGCAGCCTATTTGAAAAAAACGCGATATAAAAGCCCATGAAGGTTACCATTTTAAGTCCCTACTAATGGGTACGTGTTTCTACACACGAGTCAAACTCATTGCCCTCCTCAATATGCACCATTATTTAAATAAATAAAAAGGACACGGCCAACAATTACATTATTATTATTAAGTTCATACCCAAGTATTAGTATTTTAATATGTTGTAAGGTTAAATAAATAAACAAAAACAATAACAAATTATTTAAATCGTCCACAGACGATTTTATTCATTATTATTAAATTACTTTACTTTTATACCTACTATAAATCGGTGTCATAGTCCATGATCGACATCGTCTCAAAATAAAGAAAATTAAATATTTCATCTGATTCATTAATAGAAATATTGTTGCATATTAATTAATTCCTATAAATAATTTTGATATTAATAAGTACAACACGGAAATGACTTAAGTGTCAAAGTTCATAACTGTGCGTATACAGTCGAACTTCTGTAACTCGTTTAGGATTATGAGATTATAAGGGTTATTAGCGGTGGTGTTATCAACAATAATGTTCAAAAGAAACCCTAAGCCCACCCTGTAATAAAGCTTCACAACTACACTAAAAATAAAAACCTTACAACCCTTATTGGTTCTGATTCTTTCCACTTGTAATCAAACCAAGGGGAAGAAATTGGGAATAAAACCTAAAACGTTTAACAGGAACACTCTAATAACTGATTGCATTTAGGAAAATTGAGTTCGGGAAATCTGAATGTATAGGGTCGTATTAAAACAGATTCGAAGTTAACCTGATGATGAGGAATTCACTTGAAGGTGCTGACAGTAATTATTAATGAAAAGAAAAGTTACTCTAGGAGTGAAAACCAAACATTAATCCTTAACCATAAAAAATTACATAAACTTAAGGATGTTTGGAAGGTATGTCAAAATGCTACGAGACAAATAAAAATTTGGAATAACGTTCCTCATTCAATTCTAAAACTCCTGTAAAAATTACAAATCGATTCACTAAACCGTTAAAAAGTTATTGAAATTTTAAAAAATTGTAATTTTACACGTCATTTTATGGAGATTCGTTAACCGAACAGATTAAATTTATTTTTATTAACAGAAAAAAAGCTACCAGAAATTTCAAACTTTTATAATAAGTAACTTGAACTCTGGAGAATCACTTTAGCGTAAGGTTATTCAAATTCACTAAATGGTTATCGAGGAAAAAATGAAAAATTAGCTGAAAATCTCGTTTTTACTTGATAATATAATGATAATATTTATAATTGTCTGAAATAAATGCAATTTTAAAGTTTTAATTATTATTTAAACATATTAAAAAGTTTTACGCTCATTATTAATAGAGATTGAAACTAAATATTTTTTTGTTTCTAAGTTGAAAACAAGGCATATTCACTGCCAAAAGTCAGATAAAAATTTTCCGTATTGTTCGTTATTTCTTATTTTATTCAAAGTTTTTGGTTAAATTCCAAATTTTCTCTCAAACCGTATACTTTTTTTTTGGTATAGATAGTATTTATTTACCTCATGATATGCTGCAAAACCTAATTAATCACGAATTTCTAATTTTATGTACTCTTGTCTCCGATTGTACCTCCCAAACATCCTTAACATTATATTATTATATAGTACTTAATTACCCTTTTTGATTAAAATAATTACCACCTACGATTTACTTCAGTATGCACAAAATCATATACAAATGTACAGGTGCATATTTTGTACATTTGTACATGTGTGACGATATTTATATGAGTACAACATATGTAAATAGTACTGTAGTACCTACTGTGCTATAATTTTCTCTGACAATGAGTCACAAACACGCTCGTAAATATTCATTTCTGTAGTCCAATTTGGCAATGGCACTTTGAGGTACAGCAACTAACCCATTTGTATTACAAGACACATTTTCGAATTTAGGTCAGGATCACATATTACGAGTGTATTTTTAATCCGACTACATTAAAAAAAAAAAACAAAACAAAACAAACATCATCAGGCATCACACGTTGTCATTTTCTAGAAAAGTCGGACTCACGCGCCGAGGGTTCCGTACAGACTTTTAGGTATACTTGGGACAATCAAAATTGGCAAAGTCTGCAATAAATTATCTGTGAGAATGGACGTATCTTCTCTCTTGTTTCTACATGGGACTGTAGTCATTTGCAGCGTTTTGAACACGCCTCTATTAAGTTAGGAAATGCTTTGTACTGCTATACAGACAAAGTGAAAAGAGATAACCGAATAATAGTAAGCGGTGCACCGGTTAGAGGTTGCTTTTTTTGGAATTAAATCTTTAAACAAACGTCTTTGCTTTCCTAAATTCCTGAGAATGTTGAAGCCTGTCAACAATCAATTGGTGTAATGTTATTCCTTTTTATTTATTAGCGTCCGCTGCAATTCCTACCTGACATCTCTTTTCGATGTTGACGATATTCCCTACAACGTTTGTCGTGAGTAAAAGTAGGCGTTCTGACAGCAGCCGTCCTTAGTCTAGTTAATAAGTTGAAAGAAGAAAGTAAATGTGACAGTTTTATTGCGAACTATACCAAATTTGAACGTCTAAAGTATATGAGCGGTCCAGACTACCTGATCGATCGATAGACAGTGGTCAATACCCACCTTCTGCTCGTTGCAACTTGGATTATCATAAATCGTCGTTGATGAGTACAGTCGTTAACATTGCATATGGGGTGGAAAATACTGTATTTCGAGCATCTTCAACCCCTGTAATACCTAACAACCATGCAGGCATTTTAGTTTGCTCACGATCTCAATTGAGATCTAATGAATAAATTGCAGTGAAAAATTTTAAATAGTCGATGCCTCTGTACGTTTAGTAAATAAAGAATATGTGAAAGATGAGGATGTAAAAGGAAAATACAAATTGGATATTCATCAGAGAAATTACTGGACTTTAGAAATTTATTGCTTTGTCTTCTGTCTCTTGTTTGATGTCTTCCTTAACACATGCATCTGAAAAAGAGGCTTAACTTATCTTACTTAAAATTAGTCACCATCATCATAAGGTCGTCAGTCCTAAGACTGGTTAGACACGCACCTCCACTCTTTCCTATCCTGAGCTAATCTTCGCATTTGCCTAAAACTAGAACAACCCATATCCTAAACTATTTGTGAACAGTAATCTAATCTATGTCTTCCTCTACCCTTCTTAACTTCCGTTTCTGCCTCTAATATGTCTCTAAGTAGGCCTTCATGCCTTAGAAGGTGGCCTACCAACCTATCTCGCTTATTTCTTATTAACTTCCATAAAGTCCTCTGTTCTCCTATTCCTTCTAATATCTCTTCATTTCTAACCTTCTCTATCCACGGTATCCTCATCATTCACCTGTATCACCACATTTCGAACGCTTCTAACCTTTTCTTTTCCGCGCTCTCTCTACTTTGCTTTGTATCGACTCGAACTCGGTGCCGTACTAACTCTTCCGACCTTGCAACAACTATTTGTAAGGGCTGGCCATGTTCTAGAATGCTCCAGAATATGACGTTTATAAAATCTAATCTTCTCTGTCACTATGTGTGTTGGGTTGCTGTTGGCAGATAATTGAAGAAGCGACAAAAGCACAAAGGAATTGTTTATGAACTTTAATAATTGTGGTGTGGTTAAAAAATATTCCTTCTAATTGATAAACTATTACTATATATATTGCTAATGATTCAGACGTCCGACCGCGCTGACTATCCGTCACGAACTCTGTTCGTTGTATGTACGCTGCTAACCATTCTACTTAACTACCACAAAAACTACCCTCTTTTAGAAAAGAACACAAAAGTAAAATACTAAAAACTAGCAACAAGACATACACATCTCTTAACATTACTTAATAATTACATATACCTATAATAATATTTATTCATCGTTGTACCAAAAACTAACAGTTGCTTACTTACATGTGACAGTAAGTACATTTAATGTAAGAATGTTACAGCATTCATCATATAGAAGGACACTTCAAAAATTCAGAATATGTTCCTTTAAGACACCCACTAATTTCGAAATTATGCACCCCTTATATGAATCGCTTGGAGCAGCTATTGAGATTTGCATATTACGTTAGAAATGTTAATTCTCGTCTCTCATTCCTTGCCGCATTCAAATTTTTATTATTTTTAAAATTAAAAAGAATGGTATCGTTTACCAAATTCATGTATTGGGTACATCGTGATTCTTGCAATTAGAAATTTCGAACAATAAAGAGAAACGTAGTGTTTCATATACAAATTANCCCTAAAACTAGAACAGCCCACATCCTTAACTATTTACGAACAGTAATCTAATCTAGGTCTACCTCTACCCCTCCTAACTCCTGTTTCTGCCTCTAATATGTCTCTGACTATACCTTGATGCCTTAGAAGGTGTCCTACCAACCTATCTCGCCTATTTTTTATTGACTTCCATAGAATCCTCTGTTCTCTATTCTTTCTAATACCTCCTCATTTCTAACCTTTTCTACCCACGTTATCCTTATCATCCGCCTATAACCCCACATTTCGAACGCTTCTAACCTTTTCTTTTCCGCCGCGCCCACTGTCCATATTTCGCACTCGTACAACGCCGTGCTCCAAACATACACCTTTAACAACCTTTTTCGAATTTCTAAATTAACCGTTCGCGAACATAGAAGCGACTTCTTTTTAATAAAGGCGACACGACCCTGCGCTATCCTCTGTTTTATATCCGTACTACTCCTTCCATCCTGACTTCCTAGGTATCTAAAATCAGTCACTTCTTCTAATTTTTCGTCTCCTATCTTTAGATTCGCTCTTTCCCTACTTTTTCTTCCCTTGCATACCAGTATTTTAGTACAAAAGTACAAAAAGAAAAGAAAAGGAAACTTGATGACTGACTAGATAAAACAAACTTAAGCCTAGAAAAACTATCCCCGATCTACCCCTTAGTCAAAAGAAACTTTCTTTGAAAATGGCCCATTGGTCAAAGATACCACTATCATGCGCACAGGTATTTTTATGTCTCTGTAAGCTTCTATAAACTGATCAATTAATTAATAAATAAATAAATAATAAATACTTCTCATTAAGTTCAGTGAAACCTGCACGAGTTTTCTTTGTAATTCCTGAATCGTTTTGTTTTCTGTTTTAATTTAAATTCCGTTCCTAATGGCAAACAAATAATTTTAGAAAATGTTATTATCAATTGAATAATAAATTACACCATTTGTATGCATTGTCCATTTGGGTTAACTAGTTGTGATGCGTTTCCAAGGGTGTCCCAATTTTTGAATTAGATTAGCCACGAGACACGGCTTGCTACGTTTTATTACTTTTTTTTGACGTTTGTCTTTCAACGGTAATAATAATAACAACAACAATAACAATAAATTTGATGCTACACGCAAAGTTAATAAAAAAATTGCAGCGACATTGACCTAGACCTTTCGCAAAATGCCACAATCGGTGCGTGCTTTGTCCGTGTGTACTTAAATAAATTGCCATGTCACTTTGCAATAAATAATACGTAAATGGTATTGTTATCAGAAAAAAACGATTCTCTTTATTTACTTTTACCAAATGATTGATGACGATATGCTACCGCATGGGATGTTATATGAATGTCTATGTATCGTAATAACGTATGTCACATAAGTTTCGAGAAAATTTTAGTTGGCTTTGAAATAATTGTATGCATTTAAAGGACATTCAATCTAGTTACCTACCGCGATAAACAAATGCTCGTTATTATAGATACTGTTGTGTTGTAAAAATCCCAAAAAACATTCACAATCTTATTGAACAATGATATTGTGCATTCGCTCATTTGCAATTGAGAGATAAGGATAATTTTTACATCGACAAAGAAAATTGTTCAGATAATGTTAAACACAAAACAAAAACCGATAGTTTGAGGTGCTATTTCAAAAGGTGGAGTCTTTTCAGTGAAGCCTAGAGCAATTATAATTGTGCCAACATTTGTTTACTGGAATTGCTCGAATTGATTATTCCTAGTCTTCCATGTTTTGACTAGACTTGGCATCTTGCCATTATACAAGAACTACTTGGTCAGAAGCTAACAACATACCTTTTGTGCCAAAAACCAAGGATTTGTAGAGATTATTGAGAAGAATAAGTCTTCCCCGTGATCAAATGACGTTGTGATCAGACTTAGCATCTTGCCATTATTCAAGAACTACTAGAACTTGGTTAGAAGTTAATAACGTATCTTTTATGCCAAAAACCGAGGATTTGTGGGGACTATTGAGAACAAGTCTTCCCCGTAATCAAATAACGTTGTGGTTAGACTTAGCGTCATGCCATTATCCAAAAACCACTAGAACTTGGTTAGAAGCTAATAGCATTTTTTTATGCCAAAAACCGAGGATTTGTGGGGACTATTGAGAAGAAGTCTTTCCCATAATCAAATGACGTTGTGGTTAGACTTAGCGTCATGCCATTATCCAAAAACCACTAGAACTTGGTTAGAAGTCAATAGCATTTTTTTTGTACCAAAAACCTAGGATTTGTGGGGACTATTGAGAAGAAGTCTTCCCCGTAATCAAATAACGTTGTGGCTAGATTTAGCATTATGCCATTATCCAAAAACCACTAGAATTTGGTTAGAATTGAAGATTTTTGAAGACTGTAAAGGTGAAAACTGTAAGATAATGGATAGGAAGCTACGAATGAAGAAAAACTAAGGCGTAAAATATATCAAGAAGTAAAGGAAATTGATAACATATCGTCCGAATTATAATGGGCCAAATTATGCGAAAACTGCGTATCATTTGAAAACAATGGTCCTTTGTCATTATTTTAAATGCGTATTTAATTAACTGTTAGGTGAAAAGTTGATAAAGTTATACTTTAAATAAATTACGTCATACTTATTTCACAGAATTCTAACTTTTTGACCAAAATTTATGTGACATACGTTATAATCCATAAAAATGTTCGAGCTGTATGGCGATGGTTTACATAGACGGTAGACATAATTGGCTAACGATAAGATAAAAAAATGGTTTATAAATTTTATTATTAGTTATAATATATAGTTACAATTGGAATGTCTTTCTGATGTTACAGGTCTCAAAAAGAGCTTCCACACGAAAAAACAAATAATGGAAATCGGGTGAGTTTTCCTCTTACAAAAAAGAAAAGAATCATTAAACCTCTAATCCTTATTTTTTCTTTTTATAGGGGTAGCTGTTTGTATCTCAAGTGAGTAATTTCTTTTTTTTTTATCAAAAATAAATTAATTCTGGTTCGTCCATTTCAGTCCAGAAGAAGACAAAAATATAATAAACGACCAAAAGAATGGAAAGTTTAATATTAATTCTTCACCAGAATATAATGAAACACGTTCTGTGAAAAAATATTTTCCCCAGGTAAGTGCTGTCTTTACCTACTTATGTATGTATACGTAAAAATTGAGCAATTAGGTATTAAAGTTTAAAACAATGATTGATCAATTCGAATAACTTTTAATAATTGCAACCAGAAGGTTATATTAGTAATTGATAGCTGATGATAATAGAAATCTCTAGTATCGCTTGCATCAGCTAGTGTGTAACAAACGCAAGATGAAGACAATATTAGTATTCGTAGTTTTGACCTTGGGCTTAGTCCAGCACGCTTAATTTTAGTGTTGTTATTGTTTTCTAAAGGCCTTGATCTTGTCTTGCGAGAGTGGTTCTTGTTTTGGCAAGCCTTATCGCAACAGTTAAGAAAAATGAAAGTTACAGTTATATTTACGATAGCATATGCTCCGTTTGTAACCTTGCAATTGCAAATCTGTTATCCTTATCTTTCATTGCGAAATTTTGACTTTTTCGGTTATCGCTGTTTTTCAAGGTGAAAGTCGTAAAAATAAGCACAAAATTGCTTTCTCCTCTGATTTTAATCAAGCAAACTAGTTCACTTTAGAAACACCCCGTACATCTTACAACCACCTACATTTTCTGCACATTTTAATGATGATAGATGCAGTAAATAGACAAATTATTCAACAAGTTGTACTTCGTTTAGTTTCTCTAGCGATGTGACCTTCAGTTTGACCGGCGCAAAGTAGAAAAGAACGGCACTAGGGCAGAAAAGAAAGGAGACAACTCTCGGCCAAACTCTTAACCGGTGAGGAGCGTATAATCCGTACAGTACTGCACGGAAAAATTGACCATTTTATCCACTAAAATTGCATTGCTCAAATGTGCTGTTATTGGTAACAATTACTGCTGAAAATATCAACGAGATGTTTATTTATATTTGAAGACATGAAGGCTTTGACGCTTGTTTTCGACTCGCACTACTATTCATGATTGAACAAAACTTTTGGCAGGTACTGTATGAAAAAGTGTGTTTAATGAACAAGAGTCGAGAGTGTAATGAGCTTTTTTCTCCCTACCTACGATTTTGCCAGCGCGCATCCAAGACATTGGAAGGGGCACGTCGCTAGAGAAAGTAAATGAAGTATAAATTCGGATTGCATAACGACGTCAATAAAAAAAGCAATTTTTGTTGTATTTTACTTTAGGCTTTAGCAGCAGTTCTGTCGGCCATGATGCACCTCTCTGTAGGAATGACGATGACATTCTCGGCTGTTTTGATTGCGCAACTTCAAAGTAAAGACAGTGACCTTAGGGCAACAACTAGTGAAATAACCTGGATAGGTAACTAATCCGAATTATAAATAATATAACCAAAAACATATTCTACCGCAAAAGTTAATCTAATAAAAAAAATATAATTCATTTTACTCCAATCAAATAATCGCCTGATTACACCCTTAAATTACCCTCACATTCGTTTAGCTTCATGGTCATCATAAGGTCGTCAGTCTTAAGACTGGTTGGACACGCACCTCCACTCTTTCCTATTATGAGAGAATCTTTGCATTTTCTTAAAAACTAGAACATCCCACATCCCTAACTATTTGTGATCAATAATCTAATCAAGGTCTACCTCGACCTCTTTTAACTCCTATTCTGCTTCCTACCAACCTATCTCGCCTATTTCTTATTGATTTCCATAGCGTCTTCTGCTCTCTTTCTCTTTCTAATACCTCTTCATTTCTAAACCTCTCTATCCACGGTAACCTCATCATTCGCCTGTAACCTTTTCTTTTTCGTCGCGCCTGTCATTCACGTTTCGCACCCGCAAGGAACCCTGCTCCAAACATACACCTTTAACAATCTTTTTCTAATTCTAACATGTAGTGTAACATTTTAGCAAGTGTGTTAATGTTAACAATGCCCATTGGCAATTTAACGGGTGGTTTCATAATGGAACGACTGGGACGTCTGAACACCATAAAATTAACAGTAATACCATTATGTATTGGATGGGTTCTTGTAGCTACGGCCAACAACGTAACCATGATAATAGTTGGCAGAATGTTAGCTGGAGTCGGAGCAGGTAGTTTGACTATAACTTCTTTAAGTTAAACTATTATTGACAGTAATGATTTTTAGCTTGGGGTACCAACCCTGCTCTGGTGTTTATAACGGAAATAAGCTGCCCCACATTGAGGGGTTCGCTTGTGTCGTTAGGGGCTTCCTTTGCAACTCTAGGTAAACATTTTGAAACCGACCAGGGAAAAGACAATCGGGGTAATGTATTTGTTTACAGGGATGGCGCTATCTTATATATTCGGATGGATTTTGCCTTGGCGAACGTGTGCCTGGCTGGCCAATATCATCCCCCTGGCAGCAGGCCTAACCCTCCTGGCGATCCCTGAGAGCCCTCCTTGGTTAGTGCAGCGAGGAAAAATCGGGAAAGCCAAGAAATCATTGGAATGGTACTACAAATATTATCCTTTAGAAAATGTAAGTATAACAAATAATAATCACTGCTTATTATTTGTTTAATTGTAAAGTCATCGTCTGCCTTATTAAAAGTTGAACTTTTTTTTTTTTAATGAAGGTTCAAAAACCGCATAAATCGTAAATTACTATTAGTACTCACTCTCAACAGTTTTGTATTTCAAATCCATTATGTCAATTAAAAAATATACGACAATGACGTCTTCGACCAAACTCGTTATCGTATTCAGCTAATAAACTTTTTCGTTTTCGATTATACAAAATTAGAAACGTACACAGAGGCATTGTGTCTAATTGTAGTTTTCAAAACAGGGTCAAAGTGTAGCCGAAAATCAACTAGAGCATCTCGTGAAGACCAAGAACGATAGGAAGCAAGAGCACGCTGAGAAAAACAGGGGAAACTTTAAGATATTTATTCACGAATTCTTCAAACCGACTGGCTACAAACCCTTTCTAATAATGTTGGGGTTATTAACACTTCAACAGTTTTCCGGTATATTCGTCGTTTTAATGTATGCAGTAACCTTCAACGAGGTAAGGCATTTCCACCACCGCAAGGTGTTTCTGTTAGGGTTTTCCTAGAATAATAAAACTCGTCAAGATGAAACCCAAAGAAAATCCTTGTAAAGTCTCGAAGAGTATAAGCAATTTGTATGTTTGGTAGTCAAAATTAGTTGAACCAAACCTAACCTAAAGCAACTTAAGCTTATGAAGTTCAGTTAGGTTACGTTCGGTTCAATTCCTCTTGATTTTCCTTTTTTGGAAGCCCGGAAACTCATCATCATAAGGTCGGCAGTCCTAGGACTGGTTGGAGACGCACCTGCACTCTTTCCTATCCTAAGCTAATCTTCGCACTTTCCTAAAACTAGAACATCCCACATCCTTAACTACTTGCGAACAGTAATCCAGTCTAGGTCTACCTCTACCCCACCTAACTCCCGTTTCTGCTTCTAATATGTCTCTGACTAGACCTTCATGCCTGAGAAGGTGTCCTACCAACCTATCTCGCCTATTTTTTATTGACTTCCATAGAGTCCTCTGTTCTCCTATTCTTTCCAATACCTCTTCATTTCTAACCTTTTCTACCCA
>NW_020439302.1:2840933-2865314 GCF_000699045.2 Agrilus planipennis
CATCTGTCTCTCTCCTACTTGAGTGAGCGATGCGTCCACGTGGACAGCTGCTATACAATAATACATTTCCATTTACCTCCTTCTCTATATCCATACAAAATATCTATCAAACAAATAAAATTAAAATTTTCTTTTGAAAAATGAAACCATTCCATCAGTATTTTCTTATGACGTTGTCACGTTCAACTATCGTCAGTAAACCGACTTTACAGACAACCGATTTTTTTCTTGCATTTACAAAATTAATAATAACTTAAATTACTTTTTAAAAAAAGTTTGCTCTTTGTGTAGTTTGTGGTCAAGTCAAGGAATTTTCGTACTTTAATGCTCAATAATGACAGTGAGTAAGTACGTTATAGGCGTATACATTATAAGCAATTAAACTTTACATTATTATGTTTTCGAACGATAATATGAGAAGCTGTCGACTAAAGTACCGACGCAGTCCGCCGTCGCGACGTCGACGCATGAATTCTACAGGTTTGTTTTTCATGCCGCTCTGCTTTGGTTTTCGTGCGTCCGCCAACTTCGACCGTTTCATTTGTTAAAACAACTGCACACTACGATATCTTAATACGTACACACGGGAATCATCATCAGTTTGTTATACCTATCATGTGTTGCAAAAAAGTGAATAATAATTCAACTGTCGGTTCGATTACAATCGAAATTGCCTTCAACATCTCCGGCTGCTGGTTGAAAACCTCTTGAAATAATTTCGTTGGTTCGTGTCTGTCGTGTCCTCGACTTCAACATTTCACACACATTCAATAAGCTATTTTCATCGTTGTCGGAAAAATAGGTGAGAAGATACGCTTGCGTGATTAGTGTCATTGATTAGAGTTCAAGAACGCAATTTTCGTCTGTCATCGGCGCTATTTTGTTTTACGTGATGCGTATGTATGTATTTTTGTATGTGCATTGTTTTTACTCCGCCGAATAAAAAAGCTGTTTTATCTAGTGGGCGTGTGTGTCAACTACAGTGTTACACTTCACTTACAATTAAACACACACAGACCTTCTGAAACACGTAGTTTTAGGAACATTCTAGAGATGATGTAAATCAAAAATTGAGATTTTTAATGGTTTTGCTGATTTAAATTGTAAACAATTCCAAAGCTTTCGGTTTGAGGCGTGAAAACTTCAATTTCTCCTTTTGTTTTTTTTAAATCTAAGCATTTGACGACTCGGGATAAACAAATTAACATTTAAGCAACAAAATGACCGATCAGATTCTACATCATTCGATTTAGAAATGAAAAAGTTCATCGTAATGTCTTAAAAATATGAAAAACTTATTTTTCCGATAAACAAACAATTTTTAACCGTTCTTTGTCATTTTTTGCAATAAGTGTTCAGCGAAATTGAACCTTTCAGGGTTCAAATTAAAGATTTTGAATTGTCTATAACTTTTATGTAAAGTCTCTTCCAATGGAACCATGATGTTCGGCCATAGAAAGAAAAAAATAGATATCTTTTTTCTAAAAAAAAATAGTCAAAAATCACGAGTAACATTCATATGGGGATGTCTGTCTTCACCCCCCTTTAAAACGTAGTCATAGGTCCCAAGTATACTTAAATTAAAGAGGGTTTTTCCTTACAACCTTTTTGCAACACTGAAACTTCGTTAAAGGTCTAGATGATGACCCCCCCCACTCCCGAAGAGGGTGGGATGGGGAAGGGTCGAAAGAGGAGGTCTCCCCCACCACTGTACCATAAAAAGTTCGTGGCAGTCTCACCCCCGAAGCTAAAAACCTAACCTAAAAAAATTACCAAAAGTCACTAGTCGCACTTATTGGGGTATACCTCCCTTAATTGCCCTTTACAACGTAGTGTAGATCCCAAAAAGTATTATAAAGAGGGTTTTCCCCACAATCTCCACTATAATGTTCACTTCCAAAATTGGCGAAACGTATGTCCACTGAAAATTTTTTATGATCCATACATGCGATCTATAAGTAGATACCTATACAGCACAAGATCATTCACCTATTTAACACAAATTTTCCACTCGAAATTTCTCTTTATAAACATATATCTCTGTAAAATTGCTTGGCTCTAAATTGTACTAAAATTTTTTGTTTTAAAAAGTTTCCGTCTCGGTCTAGACTCAAAAGAATGGTTTAAAGTTATAAAGTACTATAAATGGATTGTACATAGTACATACGTTAGCCATATATAGATTTACATAAAGTACATTTTTATACGCATATATACATGTGCATTTATGTAACTATTCCAAATTAATTTTTTTTACAGCATACTAAACTGCCACTCGCAATTGCTGTGAATATATTTTCATCTGTGTGTCTATTGGAAAATTTATTTTCACGTTTTCGCAGTTGTAGAAGCTCATTCGGTTCGTTTATGTCTTGAACGGTGAATAAAATGATGCTTCTACTAAAATTTTAAGAAAATGTATTCATAAAATTTTCTAAGTAAAAATAAAATTGTGAAAAATAGTGGCAGTGGTGTAAATAATTACATGCAAAAAGTAAGTGAAAGGCTTTGTTATAGATCGAGAAGTTTTTTTACAAGTTTTTCATCATCATTGTAAAACTTTTAAGAGAAACAAACTAACAATATTATCAAAACCAATTGTGTCAAATATGTCCAGTTAATTCTAGAAAATTTTATTTGATTCTAGCAGAAAAAAAAAACTACATAGGACCGAATGTATGTAATAATTCAAAGGATAACAGTTGTAACCAAGATCAATTTTTACGATTGCAAGTACATGCATACATTATTTTGTTATACACAAATAATTTTTACTTTAAAATAGCATCATTTATTTTACAACCCAATAAAAGTTTATTTAATCATCATACTATAAATCAACAAACTTCATTAACTGTCTATTTTTAAGAATTTTAAACTTAATGTCCTCGAAAATCGATTTGGATTAATTTAATCATAAAATGAAAATACTTGGAAGATTTCGCGTCTTAACGTACAATTAACCAACTTCGCAGTAAAATATAAATGTAGGCATGAGATAAGCGAAAAGATGTTAAATTTTAAACGCACAAACCGTATTATTTATAGTAACAATTAAAAAAAAATCACATGTACGTACATACCTATATACATGCATGTATCACGTCATCGTTTAGGAGTAAATATACTGCGTGATATCTACAGATATCAAGAGATTAGTGTTAAATATTTTGTATTAACATTTTTTCCAATTTTGTTTAAACCAAAACTCAAACAAATCAGGTGGTGCCTGGTAGTATAACGTTTTTAATTGTATGTCATAGTGTGAATTTGATTTGACAGAAACAGAAATAGTTTTAAAATCAATTTTACGTATAAATATTTGATGTTACAAACTAATTTTGTATAGGTACCTAGTCAATCAGTGCTGATGAATTAAGAACTTAAAATTAGTTTGTCTTAGTGATTTTTACGAAAACCTTCTACATAGATAGATTTTGTTAATCGATAGGTATTTATTTTAATTCGTTTTTTTTTACGTATCTTTTTGGTCAATATTTTTTCTTTTTTGCTTTGGATTACAACTAAAAATTAATTTTAAAATCATAAGGAAAAAGTCAATCTTCAAATCTTGCTAATTATTGTTAAAAAACTTCATCAAAATGTTTTTAATTTCGTCCATTTTTCTTTTATTGACGAAACTATAACCACCAACGGGAATCTCAAATTAATTCATTTATCTATTTAGTTTGACAAAGCTGATTCTAACTGATACAAATTGTACTAACGTAAGACCCAGTAGCGAGTGATAATAAGAACTAACTGTAACCGTACTGGTGTAACCAACTTCCTGGTTAGATTTTAATCTAGTTGGCTCGCAATGATCTCATACAAAGACATGGTCAGGGTTCTTATCAACATCGCAGGACAATAACCTCTAAAATTAAATGCAACAAATACCTTCTCATTTCTTTGGTAACAATTCCAACGTTAAATTAATAACAGTAACACTGCAAATTGCTACAATTTTTAATTTTATTCGCCAATACCCCCAACAAAACTTTCAATAAAGGGTATCTATGCTATTTAGGCTACACCAGGTATATTTTAATTCTAATTTTCCTTTCTACTCTTGCTATTTGTACTGTCAACGAAGATAAAAGAACATTGAACCTGAACAATTACAGCAATTTGTCAAAAACAAGGCTTTGTTATTAAAGCGTAACCATTACATCGTCTTATCGTTTGTCAATTGTAATGTCGCCATATTGTTTCAGATTGTAACGTAGAGCGGCCATTTTCAAATCAAAATGGAAGTTGGGTAAGTCGCCATATTGAATTTTACGTCATCATTCGTAAATATATTCCTTTGTTTTCCAGAGCGAGTTGTTACAGCTTAGCGGCAACCGAGTGAGTATGAACAAATATGTTAAATATGTATAAAATGCTACGCATTTGTTTATATAATTAATAGGACTGCCGAACAAAGAAGAAAAGATGAAAAAGTAACGGAAATTATTACCAGCTGTACCTCGCTTACTCAGTATGAGCAAAAAGCATCTTTTCATGCCTACTTTCCTCAGGTAAGCATGAACCAAAATTAATGTCCAACAATATACAGGGTGTAACAGAAATAAATGCCGAGCTTGCTGGAGGTGATGGAGCACTATAATAAAACATGAAAATGAAGTAAATGTTTATGTCCGAAAATTCAGTTTTCGAGGAAAACGTAATTGAGTGTGCAGATGAATTCAATTCCGGTCCTGGTGAAGATATACGCCCCGCAACGCTGTACTAAATGTTTTTTCTTTTTGTGTTTGTACATTTACTGCCTGTAATGCTCTTATTTAATTCATTTGGTCAAAATATCATGAATAATGAAATAAATTACTTATGTTTATCTTAGTCTTTTGATAATCGGCAATGTTTTCATTTAACTGCATGGTTTTTATCGTACTACGCTAACTGGTAGACCGTATGTTGTCAATTCACGCACAGGACCGGCTTCGGATTGTAAATTATTGTAATTTTCTTAAAATTTTGACCTTAACCCCCTGCTGAATTCATCATACGATTGTTTATTGCATCTAGTTTACATCCTCCAAGGCTCGGCACTTATCTATGTTACAATCTTTATATATATATCGTATAAGAATATTACATACTGAATACATATAAATTGAGGTTTTATAATGTTTTAAAAGTAGAACTTGTTCTGTTTGTTAAATTAGGTTAGGTAACCATTAGAAAAAGCGCACAGCTTACCACAATGAATGAAACAATGTTCTTCTTAGCCGCCATGTCAGACAAAGGTAAAAGTATAAATTTGTGAGAAGATAGAGATGCCCCAGTTGCAGATTGCTAGTCAAAAAATCGAGAACATCCTAACATTAATTTAATGTTGCCACCACCGCAAGAGGATGTCCTAAAACTGTTTCTTTCTTATAGTTTGCCGAAAATTAAAACATCAATGACTTCGTTCTCGATTTTTCTGGCTTGACCCAATACTTTCTAAAAAAAAACTGAGAATATAAGAAGTTGCAATTTTTAGACATTTTAGAAGATGTAGCCGCACTATCCCCACCCCCAACCCTCCGACCTTCACATCAGTTTTTCTCAGATAAATGTGATTTTTTTAGATTTTGGCCGCCCTTCTGGCAGCTTCGTTTCACGTAGCTGCGGGAATGACTTTAGCTTATTCTGCAGTTCTAATACCTCAACTTGAAGATCCCAAAAGTGACCTTAAGGTCACGCCTGAAGAAAGCACCTGGATAGGTACGCAAAAATTTCCATTTGTAAATAAGTTTTAGGAATTTGAATTGTCATTAATTTGATTTAAAAATAAATTTCAAGGTGTCTTCAGTCATGAAATCTACCAACTAAATAGAATTTTCTTTCAGCAAGTTGTCTAATGCTTATAATGCCAATTGGTAATGTCAGCGGTGGTCTAATAATGGAAAAAATTGGTCGGCTAAATACCCTAAAATTAGCCGCCCTTCCTACATGTTTGGGCTACGTCTTGATAGCCACTGCTAAAAATATTCCCATGCTGCTAGTAGGGAGGCTACTTACTGGATTTTCAAGTGGTGAATATCCACTAGTGACAATAATTTCCAATATGTTAACAAACGGTGCATTTTCTTTTGAAATACACAATTTTTTTAGCATGGGGTGCTAATCCAGCTATGGTTTTCATAACTGAAATTGCAAGTCCCCAAGTTCGAGGAATTCTCATATCAATCGCCCAAACATTTGCTGCATTAGGTTGGCAAAAATTTAATATTTTCATAAATAATAAACCAATTTCAAAATTACGTTTATATCAGGCATGGTCCTGGCATATCTCTTTGGCTGGATCCTGGACTGGAGAATAGTAGCCTGGATAGCCAATACATTTCCAATTTTGGCCGGACTCTCCCTAATCATCGTTCCTGAGAGTCCAGCGTGGCTGGTTAGCAAAGATCGACAGGATGCAGCAAGGAAGTCTCTAGAGTGGTACTACAAAAACTTCCCCCAACCCGAAAACAGGGTTTGAAAAACTCATTGGCCCAAAAAACGTGTTCTTTATTACCAATGTTTTCAGAAGTCCACCCTGGCACAAATGCAACTGGACCTTTTAGTTAAGGACAACGAACAAAAGAAAGCGGAAAGGAAAAACGAAAAAGAAAGCACATTTAGAAAGTTCGTCCGGGGATTCGTGAAACCTACAGGATACAAACCATTCCTAATCATGTTTGGAATATTTTTTGTGCAACAATTCACTGGCATCTACATCACACTGTTTTACACAGTCAATTTTGTAGAGGTATCACCATTACTAGAATGCAATCAATAAAACTTGGTTCCACCAATAAAATTATGATAAAAAAAAATGTTGTAGGATATTGGGAGCGATATTAATCCGTATGGTCTGTCGGTTTTCATAGGCGTTATACGTTTTATAATGTCAGGTTTAGGGGCCATTACGATCAAAAAATGTACTAGACGAGGATTACTCATTTGGAGTACTTTAGGAATGGCAGTGTGCATTGGGATATCTGGTCTATTTACCTCCTTTATCACCAACGGTAGGTTACACCATTATCATTATCATCATAAGGTCATCAGTCCTAAGACTGGTTTGACACGTACCTCCACTCTTTGTTATCCTGAGCTAAACTTCGCATTTCCCTAAAACTAGAACATTNCTCTTCATTTCTAACCTCCTCTATCCACTGTATCCTCATCATTCGCCTGTAACACCACATTTCGAACTCTTCTAATCTTTTCTTTTCCAGGGCGCCCAGCGTCCATATTTCGCACCCGTACAGCACCGCGCTCCAAACATACACCTTTGACAATCTTTTTCGAATTTCTAAATTAATCGCGAGCATAGATGTGACTTCTTTTTAATCAAGGCGACTCGACCCTGTGCTATCCTCTGCTTTATATCCCTACTACTCCTTCCGTCCTGACTTATCTGACTTCCTAGATACCTAAAATCGACCACTTCTTCTAATCTTTCGTTTCCTATCTTTATTTTCGCTCTTTTCCTACTTTTCCTTCCCTTAAATACCAGTATTTTTGTTTTACTTCTATTTATTTTCATACAATACTGTTTTACCAATACAACATCGATTTTATTTAAAGCTGTCTGTAACTGCTGCTTCTCGAAAACTACGCCAAGAAAATTTTGCGCACACTTTTCGAGATCTGTACCAAAGTCCTAACAAAAACATTTCATGAAGACGATCATATGCTAATTCTGATTATCTATTTATTGATTACTTTAGGCAGTTGGAGCACGATTGGACCCATATCTGACATCCACAATATCGGGTTTCTTCAGGTTTTTCGTAACCATGGCATTGGTGGTTTTACTCAAAAAATTTCCGAGAAGGGGACTATTAATATCAAGCTCTTTGACCATGGCATTTTTCATGGGCATTTCCGGGCTCTTCACGTCACTAATTAAACAAGGTAATTTTATTTTCAAAATAATTCGACTCATTCAAACATTACGCTTTTGATGAAATTCAACTGTTTCACAAAAAAAAAGACGAACAACAAAACTCATTAGAATACCAGTTGAACCGGTTGTATCATCAGATGAGATAGCCACACCTAATTGCATTACACAACAACATATTTACGCTGAAGCAAAATTAGTAAAGGCTTTCTTGGCCTGATACTGCTCTAATTCGGATATAAACGCCATCATTGGTTATAGTGACTTCCTAACGTTTCGCTAGCATGAGTGGCCAGATTCATCAATAAGTTTTGAATACACCTATTTCAAATTAACAAAAAAAAAACCGAACTCGAAATATAAAAGTCATTGTTTATACCTTCATTTGTTTCTACAATTATAGGTAACACCACGTTTACTTGGGTCCCGGTGGTGTGCAACTTTTTATATTTTGGGGCTGCAGGTTTCGGCCTTTCGACCATTCCGTGGTCAATGACAGCCGAGGTCTATCCGTTAGAGATCAGAGGGATAGCCCACAGCTTCACGATGACCTCCGCCCATTTAGTAATGTTTTTGGTTATCAAAAGTTACTACGTTCTCGAAACGTTTTTCGGCGGGATTGTCGGTTTGCAATATTTTTTCGCAATCATTTCCGTTTGGGCCGCGGTTTACGTGTTCATATTCCTTCCCGAGACCAAAGACAAAAAACTATTGGAAATCGAAGAATACTTCAAACGACACACTGTCTACTTAGGCCAGAATATTATCAATTCGGAAGCACGAAAGAGCGCCCTGAAGGTGTCCGAACAGAAAACAAAATTCATTGAAAAGGTCTAGGACTTTCTTCTCATTCAGAATATTTATTATGCACCAGTGGATGAAATTATGGTATTCCCTCCCGCGAGGGAGTGTCATGCTTTCTTTTCGAGACCTGTATATGATTTTTTACCATATCTTTTCCCCGAAAGTAGGATTTTTCATGATTTTTAGGACGCTGAGGTACAACATAACCTCCCAAAGGGCATAATTATCCTTTTTTAATGAAAAATATCGTACTTTCAGCAGAGATATGGTAAAACATTATTAAATTATTAAGTACGCAATCAAAAAAATATACAGGGTGGCCAAATAATGCGATAATTCGGTGCTGACCCTTAGAAATAATGAGACACTTTGTCAAACACTTTTCAAAGATAAAAAAATCTAAGTAATTTAAGAAAATTCAAAACTATTAATTTTAATTAGAGGTAGTGTTTTAACTGTGATTTTAATTAATTTTAATCGATTAAGTGTACTTCACACCTACATGTATCTCTATATACACATATGTATGTGTGTGCGTGTGTGTGATTTAAAAAATAAATAGCAAAACGGATATTATAGAACGTAGAATATAGTTAGGGTAANATCATCATTGTAAAACTTTTAAGAGAAACAAACTAACAATATTATCAAAACCAATTGTGTCAAATATGTCCAGTTAATTCTAGAAAATTTTATTTGATTATGTCTGATATTTATTTACGCCAATTGTTACTGTTAATTTTCCACCCACGCGTTTAAAATAATTTAAATTTTATCGACTTACAAAACAGATGAAAATCGATTCTGGCTCGTACGTTCACGTATTTTTTCCAAACAACCGAGTGAATCTGGAACAAAACAGAGGGTTACGTTATAAAAAAGAGCTAATAAAAAACTTCAGTTAAAACAAAGTCCATACAACTATTTGTCTTTTTGTAATTTTTTAAGCCGCTGGATTGTCATAATAGAGAAATAAGGATAATAATTCACTATAACAGAACCTATTTTCCATTCTTCTATTCAGAATCTTTCGCTTTTAAATTTCAAAAACTCCCAAAATTTTTCTTGCTGGATAAATCAGAAAGCAAACCTTTTGACGTGACAACGTCTAATAATTCGATGGAGCCGACTGCACGCACGAAAAAACATTACTCATGCGGCGTTACCTCGCTCTGAGGCGTTCCATTTAAGGTNTACTTTAAATTAGCAAAAAAACGACCAATTAATCTTTACTGTGGCTAGATATAAGATACAACAGTTAAAATATATAGTAAAATTTACCGGTTATTTTAATTTCTTTTTTAAAAATATTCCCAATTCCTCACAAAGATGCAGTTTTGCTTGTTAGTCACTCTGATTGAAATTTAATATCAATTATAGTTACAACCTTCGATAAACGGTAATGTACACTCATGCACATTGCATTTCTTTTATAATTGTAAGCAAAAAACAAGTGCTTCTGTTGTGTACTGATAAATAATAAACTATTTACGTATAACTACCACCAGGTTTAATTAAAATGCATACATATGTAGGTAGGCATAGCAATGTAGGTATAAACGGTTTGTAAATTAAAATTTCCATGAACCTCCTACCTGCTATTCGCTAATTTACGTCTTCTAGTCATATTACCTACACATAATTAATACATTCATTAAACTCAAACTATAACTGTTATTACTCTTCCAGAAAATAGCGAAAATAAAAAAAATCCCGGGTAATTTGGCTCAAATGGCTTAAATTGTGGTAACTTCCGCGCGTCTTGCAAAAGCATTATTTTTTTCAAATTTTAGAAGTTAAAATACGCACTCCTACTTAAAACAGAACAGCGATGAACAGGAAACCAACGATAAGACCGAAGATACCATTTCCGATGCTGCTTGTGACGTATTCCGAAATATCTCAATCTCAAATTCCAAAAAAAAAATCAGTCAAATAAAAGGACAAAATAACCAAGAAAATAGTTACCTTCGACTCTATTATCGTTAAATAGTTAAAAAGATCCTATCGTGGAAAACACCAACTGTTTTTTTTTTTTAGATTTTCACTATGCATATGCTTTTATCATGTTATCAGTCGAATGAAAACAAAGGAAAGAAAATGTAATATTTCACAGTTGTGCTCATATTTAAAAACAACTTGTTTGTTTACAAATCTCACTTTTAGTAAGGTATCGACTTAAATCATTATTTTGAAATCAGACGGCAATATTTTTTTGATTTATTAGTTCTTATAATATCTAGTCTGCCGTAAAGGAGTATCAATCATTTGTATTTCAATCAGTAGTTTATAAATAATTGTAAACGGTATCTCACTATGGTGTAAAATTGTTTCATAGGCAGGAATGCGAGTTTCTTACGTTGAAAGTAATATTAAGAATGAATGACGTGTTTATTAGCTAGATAGTACTTACTATTAGATCAAAATATAATAAAGCTATTAATAAAAGTTTGGTACAAAAAACACTTAATCACTTTTTCATCAAATTAAACAGCTCAATTGTTATACTTCCTTTGTGTATTATTGCATTCCATCATCATCTCTCCTAAGTAGGGAACTGTATTACCTACAGGTGTGAGTATCTATTACACGTGCGATATCAATCTAGGCATTATTGACAACAAGATTTGATGTTGATTCTATTTCGATATCAGGTGCTACAGCCTACACGGACCAAGTAATTTCTTTTAATATCTCAATAGGCAGGTTTTACAAGAAAAATACAAACCCCCTATTAGATAACCTGAAGTCCAAACAAGTCAAACAAGCAACATTTGGATTTTGGAGTTAAAACATATATCATAAAATGTTCATCATCATCATAAGGTCGTCAGTCCTAAGACTGGGCAGACACGCACCTCCACTCTTTCCTAATATCCTGAACTAAACTTCGCATTTCCCTGGAACTAGAACATCCCACATCCTTAACTATTTGCGAACAGTAATCTAATCTAGGTCTACCTCTACCTCTCCTAACTCCCATTTCTGCCTCTAATATATCTCTGACTAGACCTTCATGCATGAGAAGGTGTCCTACCAATCTCGCCTATTTCTTATTGATTTTCAGTATTAAGTCCTCTGTTCTCTTATTCTTTCTAATACCTCTTCATTTCTAACCTTCTCCATCCACGATATCCTCAACATTCGTCTGAAACACCACATTTCAAACGCTTCTAATCTTTTTCTATTCCGCCGTGCCCACCGTCCATATTTCGCACCCGTACAGCGCCGCACTTCAAACAAACACCTTTAACAATCTTTTTCGAATTTCTAAATTAGTAATTCGCAAGCACAGAAGTGACTTCTATTTTTTAAAGGCGACTCAACCCTGCGCTATCATCTGCTTTTTCACTCCTTCCGTTCTGACTTATCTGACTTCCTAGATACCTAAAATCAGCCTTTCCTTCCAATCTTTCGTCTCCTATCTTTATATTCGCTTTTTCCCTACTTTTTCTCCCTTGCACACCAGTATTTTCGTTTTACTTTTATTTATTTTCATACAATACTGTTTTCTCAATACAGCTTCCGTTTTATTTAAGGCATTTTCTAACACCTCCTTGCTAGATGCTAATGCTGCTGTAACATCTGTAAATCCAAGCATACTAAACGGAAAACTAAAAGAAGGCGCCAATTTAGGGAGTCAAATAACTAATGAAATACGTCATTAAAACAGTACCTAACATTACTAAATTCACTTCTAATTAAATGCTAAACGTAAAACGCATCGATCATGTTTCCACACGATGAAACATTTGCTTATAAATAATAATGAATTAGTTATTGTATTACTGAACATTTGCGAGGGTGTTGGAATAACACGTTTACTGTCCGATCATGAGACTTGATATTGATTAATGTTGTTTAGTCGTTTTTTTTTTTTCACTGGATAAGCACACTCCCACAATATGCGTTTTAATTTATTAATTAATATTGATCGAGTGTTCTAATAAGAAATTAATTTTTCTGTGTTTTTCCCTGTTCATCAAGTTTAAGTTTTCAAGAGATCGTGTTACATTTTATCCTTCAGGATAATATGTGTAGGATGTCTTAGTAAATTAAGACTTACCCACTTAGCAAAAGTATCCAAATATACTAAACGATTTTTAATTATTTCGACGAAAATCGAAAAATTGAGATTATTTATTAGGCGCTGGAAATACATCAGTTATATAAATTTATTTTGTGAGCACTCTGTATATTAACTGACTTCCTAAATCAATGATTTTGCAATAATTTCTAATTTGTTAAAACGTAAGAACAACTGGACCAACCACAAGATTAATTGTTGTGCATAAAAACCACGGTAAAACCGTACAATTATTTACGGTTTTTACCAATTTGTTTAAACTTTTTCGACGCGATTTCTTGTTGTCTTAGATACAACACAGTATATCTGTAAGTTCTGTGCATTTTTCGGAAATTATTTTTGTGCGAAACATATTTTTTGCCATCTACTCGAATTGTTTTTCTGTATTTTTTTCTTTCCAAGCAAAAGAAAAAAGTACTTATATAATTCACAAAATTCGTGTAACTTTTGTTAGTCGCATTCACAAAGTAGCTACTGTACTAAAATGTTTTGTTATCATGATTTCTAGTTAATGTGATGATTTCACCATCTCGTGGTCAAAAAGCCAGTAAGTACCTCGTACGTTGAAAATAAAGCAATATTGTAGACCTCAGCTAAATAATAATGCAAATTTTTAATGCTTTTAAATCAGTGACGTAATGATAAACTCATAAATATTTAAATTCAACACCAAAACTCTAAACATGCACCATCCCACACGCATAAAATACAGAAAGATGAATAATTATTAGTAGCCCATTGCGCAGCTATACAAGGAATTCTTTGCCATAACGTATGTGAATATAAACAAATACAGAAGAAGAAAATGAATATAATCAAGCAATCGTCTCGTCGTTTCTATTGTTACAATATTACAGTCCTCTACATTAATATCAATTAATCAAGCAGGCATGCGCTGCATTAACTATTGTTATCTATTATCCCAGTTCCTCTGAATGAGAATTGCGTCACATAAGCATTTGAATCCATTAAGATGAATTAGATAATAATTAAACTCTCGTCTCGTTATGACCCTAATAAAGAAATTGCTAGTATCAATTAATTAACGCAAATATGGGAGCAGATGAGTTAAAACAAAAGACTACCTTATAATTATTACAAAAGCACTTTTACTTCTCGTAAATCAAAGCTAAAAAAGAAATGTTTCACGCTTAATACATTTTGGCGTCCCGCAAGGTACCAAATCGGGACCTGTTTTATTCGCTCTTATTCTATCTAGATATTATCTTGAATTTTTTTTCGTTATTTATTTTTTTAGGTGATGTTAATGTGCAGTATTATTTTAATTTAAAACCATCGGACTTAGGCACTTGAACAGTTAACCAAAAACATGGAAGCGGGGTAAGTTTTTTCATGTCAACACACCCGATATATATATAATATATTTCTATAATTATAAATTTTTGTTACAGAGCGAGCTGTCTAAGCCTTCATGCGTAAGTATACTCTATTGAAATCAATTTTTAATTTGACATTAACTTAAATAGATATTTAATAATTGTTCTAAATTGAGTAACAATATAACTCTCGCAACGATGATGATGTATTCGTTATTCACTTATTTATCTGTTGCTAACCCAAGACAAAACATTATTATAACAATTCTTAATAGGTATCCATTAATTGTCGAAGATATTTAATAAACAAAATCAAACAGAATTTGCAGTACGAACATTTTTAGTACACATATTTAATGTTAAATATCTATTTATTTTCGTAGCATTTGTTTTATGAAATTACTTATTCTAAAAGGTCCAATCTCTATTCAAGTAATATTCTAGAATAATCCTTTTTTGCTTTACGTAAAAGTGTTTCCAGATTTGTTCCATGTAAAACGTACTTGAAGCCTCATTATTACTTATTTATAAATAATAATGTGCAAAGTCACTATATACTGATTGTTGTTGAGTGTTTAACACTTTCACTAAGCATATAACATCATGGAATGTAATTAAGTACTCATTGCCTAACACTTTTTCTTCGTCCTTTTTGCAGTTTCAAGAAGGAGAAAGAAAAACACGATAAAAAAATCAATGAAATGATAATAAGTTGTGTGTCGTTAAGCAAATACGAGGGGAAGAATTTTAAAAATTACTACCCTCAGGTAAGTCAACGCAAAACTATATTTTACACACAAAAATTCTGGTTTAATCTAAAATGTGCCTAACAGTCAACGTGGATACCAGGGTTAACAGTTTCCGTTCTAGGTAATAGCTACACTGATTTCTGCATTATTTCACATAGTTGTGGGCATTGGGTTGGCATATTCTGCAGTGTTACTACCCCAACTTGAAAGACCTGATAGCGACTTGATCGTTACACCAAGTGAAAGTTCCTGGATAGGTAGGATATTTACTATTACATATCATCAATTTTGTTTCATCAAAAGCCACTAAGATAGTTTAATTTTCTTACAAAATCGTCCTGTGTTCTCGCAATTTATCAAAAGGATATTAAAATGAATCCAAAACTAAACAAGGAATACGTTGCTATGATACACGGTGTCCAGAAGGAGTAGGGGAATATTTGTAGGTTAGGCATTGTTCGAGTCCTATTCATCAATTCGTTTTACTCAAAATTCAGTTTCTTTTTAACGTCTGCTTTTTTTGGAATAATAGTTTTTTTATGAATCAAAATCTTTTGTTTCGATTTCGAGAAGGGTTTCTTTTGTGCCTATACGTAAAATAGTGTTATGGATGGCACTGTTATAAATCATGAAGTAAAAAGGGTAAACAAATTGGTTATGGTTGACAGCAAGAAGGCTGTCATAAATTCATGTCTTGTAATGTGCAGGTCCATCGAGGACTCAAAGCGATTCATTTTATTGCCCCATAAATGTAAACTTTCACTCGAAACTGGGTCAGATGGTGAAATCTGGGACTNCCAAGTTCAATCATTTGTACCTATGCACAAAGTTAAAAAAAAAAGTTAAGAAATTCAAATAGCTTCAAGTGAAGTGGCTTTTTGCCATCTCCCAATTTTCCACCCTTGGAGACGGAATATTTTTTCAAATTTAAACGATACCATCCTTGAGATAAATATACCATAAAAAAGAGGAATTAAAGTCGTTATAATTAAACAGGCGTCTGCTACAAAAAAAAATGTCACTTCAAAAGTTACTATCCCTAATACAATTTATTAAATATTTACGAAAGCAATATCATTGTAGGTAATCAAATCAATCTCGCCATTCATAAAAAAAAATATTACTCGATGCTATTTAATCAACAACATACTTTTTAACTTTAAAAAACAGTAGTTGTAGTTAAAAAGGTTCAGAATTATATGAACTTTAATGCAGGATCAAAATTATATGGAATTTTAGAAAAGAAATAGAATTATATGGAACCTTAAAAACACAGCATAATTATATGAAGCCCAAAAAAAAAAACATACTCGATGGTATTTAACCAACAACATAGTTTCAAACTTTAAAAGATATAGCAGTTGTAGTTAAAATAACACTTTATGTTTACGATTACGGTAGGTGTTTCTCGACTGGGAGTTTGGCAAGCTCCTGTAACCCAGCTACTTGGGGGTCGGGTTCTGTGGATGGCTTGAGGTCGGGAGTCCTGGGATAGCATTACTCACGTTGACTGGGTGTCCGCACTAAGCTCGGCATCAATATGGACATCTCGGAGGAGTCCGAGATGGCCAGGTTGGCCAAGGAGGGGCGAACCGGGCCAGGAGGGAAACCTAGCAGCCAAAAGTCCCCGTGTCGAGCAGTAGTGGGATCGCGCCCGGGAGTGAGGATGTTATAACAGCCCGATCAAAACAGCTAGACCAAAACCTTTTTTACAACTTTTTTTCAAATTCCTATTACCGAACATCCGCATCAGTTTTCTTAATTTCTCTTAATAATCTTAAACTTTATTAGAATATTTGTAATAACAAACGTATGTTGTCGGTTGCCATCTTGATTTTAACAAGTACAAGGCTACTGTTGTTCAAGTTAGCTGCAGTAGATGGCGACATAAATAAGTCTATAAATAACTCATTCCTTACAGCTTTTTTTTCATAATAATTAATTAAGTAACTTAATAATATTACTNCATTTCCATTTACCTCCTTCTCTATATCCATACAAAATATCTATCAAACATCTAAATGAAACCATTCCATCAGTATTTTCTTATGACGTTGTCACGTTCAACTATCGTCAGTAAACCGACTTTACAGACAACCGATTTTTTTCTTGCATTTACAAAATTAATAATAACTTAAATTACTTTTTAAAAAAAGTTTGCTCTTTGTGTAGTTTGTGGTCAAGTCAAGGAATTTTCGTACTTTAATGCTCAATAATGACAGTGAGTAAGTACGTTATAGGCGTATACATTATAAGCAATTAAACTTTACATTATTATGTTTTCGAACGATAATATGAGAAGCTGTCGACTAAAGTACCGACGCAGTCCGCCGTCGCGACGTCGACGCATGAATTCTACAGGTTTGTTTTTCATGCCGCTCTGCTTTGGTTTTCGTGCGTCCGCCAACTTCGACCGTTTCATTTGTTAAAACAACTGCACACTACGATATCTTAATACGTACACACGGGAATCATCATCAGTTTGTTATACCTATCATGTGTTGCAAAAAAGTGAATAATAATTCAACTGTCGGTTCGATTACAATCGAAATTGCCTTCAACATCTCCGGCTGCTGGTTGAAAACCTCTTGAAATAATTTCGTTGGTTCGTGTCTGTCGTGTCCTCGACTTCAACATTTCACACACATTCAATAAGCTATTTTCATCGTTGTCGGAAAAATAGGTGAGAAGATACGCTTGCGTGATTAGTGTCATTGATTAGAGTTCAAGAACGCAATTTTCGTCTGTCATCGGCGCTATTTTGTTTTACGTGATGCGTATGTATGTATTTTTGTATGTGCATTGTTTTTACTCCGCCGAATAAAAAAGCTGTTTTATCTAGTGGGCGTGTGTGTCAACTACAGTGTTACACTTCACTTACAATTAAACACACACAGACCTTCTGAAACACGTAGTTTTAGGAACATTCTAGAGATGATGTAAATCAAAAATTGAGATTTTTAATGGTTTTGCTGATTTAAATTGTAAACAATTCCAAAGCTTTCGGTTTGAGGCGTGAAAACTTCAATTTCTCCTTTTGTTTTTTTTAAATCTAAGCATTTGACGACTCGGGATAAACAAATTAACATTTAAGCAACAAAATGACCGATCAGATTCTACATCATTCGATTTAGAAATGAAAAAGTTCATCGTAATGTCTTAAAAATATGAAAAACTTATTTTTCCGATAAACAAACAATTTTTAACCGTTCTTTGTCATTTTTTGCAATAAGTGTTCAGGGAAATTGAACCTTTCAGGGTTCAAATTAAAGATTTTGAATTGTCTATAACTTTTATGTAAAGTCTCTTCCAATGGAACCATGATGTTCGGCCATAGAAAGAAAAAAATAGATATCTTTTTTCTAAAAAAAAATAGTCAAAAATCACGAGTAACATTCATATGGGGATGTCTGTCTTCACCCCCCTTTAAAACGTAGTCATAGGTCCCAAGTATACTTAAATTAAAGAGGGTTTTTCCTTACAACCTTTTTGCAACACTGAAACTTCGTTAAAGGTCTAGATGATGACCCCCCCCACTCCCGAAGAGGGTGGGATGGGGAAGGGTCGAAAGAGGAGGTCTCCCCCACCACTGTACCATAAAAAGTTCGTGGCAGTCTCACCCCCGAAGCTAAAAACCTAACCTAAAAAAATTACCAAAAGTCACTAGTCGCACTTATTGGGGTATACCTCCCTTAATTGCCCTTTACAACGTAGTGTAGATCCCAAAAAGTATTATAAAGAGGGTTTTCCCCACAATCTCCACTATAATGTTCACTTCCAAAATTGGCGAAACGTATGTCCACTGAAAATTTTTTATGATCCATACATGCGATCTATAAGTAGATACCTATACAGCACAAGATCATTCACCTATTTAACACAAATTTTCCACTCGAAATTTCTCTTTATAAACATATATCTCTGTAAAATTGCTTGGCTCTAAATTGTACTAAAATTTTTTGTTTTAAAAAGTTTCCGTCTCGGTCTAGACTCAAAAGAATGGTTTAAAGTTATAAAGTACTATAAATGGATTGTACATAGTACATACGTTAGCCATATATAGATTTACATAAAGTACATTTTTATACGCATATATACATGTGCATTTATGTAACTATTCCAAATTAATTTTTTTTACAGCATACTAAACTGCCACTCGCAATTGCTGTGAATATATTTTCATCTGTGTGTCTATTGGAAAATTTATTTTCACGTTTTCGCAGTTGTAGAAGCTCATTCGGTTCGTTTATGTCTTGAACGGTGAATAAAATGATGCTTCTACTAAAATTTTAAGAAAATGTATTCATAAAATTTTCTAAGTAAAAATAAAATTGTGAAAAATAGTGGCAGTGGTGTAAATAATTACATGCAAAAAGTAAGTGAAAGGCTTTGTTATAGATCGAGAAGTTTTTTTACAAGTTTTTCATCATCATTGTAAAACTTTTAAGAGAAACAAACTAACAATATTATCAAAACCAATTGTGTCAAATATGTCCAGTTAATTCTAGAAAATTTTATTTGATTCTAGCAGAAAAAAAAAACTACATAGGACCGAATGTATGTAATAATTCAAAGGATAACAGTTGTAACCAAGATCAATTTTTACGATTGCAAGTACATGCATACATTATTTTGTTATACACAAATAATTTTTACTTTAAAATAGCATCATTTATTTTACAACCCAATAAAAGTTTATTTAATCATCATACTATAAATCAACAAACTTCATTAACTGTCTATTTTTAAGAATTTTAAACTTAATGTCCTCGAAAATCGATTTGGATTAATTTAATCATAAAATGAAAATACTTGGAAGATTTCGCGTCTTAACGTACAATTAACCAACTTCGCAGTAAAATATAAATGTAGGCATGAGATAAGCGAAAAGATGTTAAATTTTAAACGCACAAACCGTATTATTTATAGTAACAATTAAAAAAAAATCACATGTACGTACATACCTATATACATGCATGTATCACGTCATCGTTTAGGAGTAAATATACTGCGTGATATCTACAGATATCAAGAGATTAGTGTTAAATATTTTGTATTAACATTTTTTCCAATTTTGTTTAAACCAAAACTCAAACAAATCAGGTGGTGCCTGGTAGTATAACGTTTTTAATTGTATGTCATAGTGTGAATTTGATTTGACAGAAACAGAAATAGTTTTAAAATCAATTTTACGTATAAATATTTGATGTTACAAACTAATTTTGTATAGGTACCTAGTCAATCAGTGCTGATGAATTAAGAACTTAAAATTAGTTTGTCTTAGTGATTTTTACGAAAACCTTCTACATAGATAGATTTTGTTAATCGATAGGTATTTATTTTAATTCGTTTTTTTTTACGTATCTTTTTGGTCAATATTTTTTCTTTTTTGCTTTGGATTACAACTAAAAATTAATTTTAAAATCATAAGGAAAAAGTCAATCTTCAAATCTTGCTAATTATTGTTAAAAAACTTCATCAAAATGTTTTTAATTTCGTCCATTTTTCTTTTATTGACGAAACTATAACCACCAACGGGAATCTCAAATTAATTCATTTATCTATTTAGTTTGACAAAGCTGATTCTAACTGATACAAATTGTACTAACGTAAGACCCAGTAGCGAGTGATAATAAGAACTAACTGTAACCGTACTGGTGTAACCAACTTCCTGGTTAGATTTTAATCTAGTTGGCTCGCAATGATCTCATACAAAGACATGGTCAGGGTTCTTATCAACATCGCAGGACAATAACCTCTAAAATTAAATGCAACAAATACCTTCTCATTTCTTTGGTAACAATTCCAACGTTAAATTAATAACAGTAACACTGCAAATTGCTACAATTTTTAATTTTATTCGCCAATACCCCCAACAAAACTTTCAATAAAGGGTATCTATGCTATTTAGGCTACACCAGGTATATTTTAATTCTAATTTTCCTTTCTACTCTTGCTATTTGTACTGTCAACGAAGATAAAAGAACATTGAACCTGAACAATTACAGCAATTTGTCAAAAACAAGGCTTTGTTATTAAAGCGTAACCATTACATCGTCTTATCGTTTGTCAATTGTAATGTCGCCATATTGTTTCAGATTGTAACGTAGAGCGGCCATTTTCAAATCAAAATGGAAGTTGGGTAAGTCGCCATATTGAATTTTACGTCATCATTCGTAAATATATTCCTTTGTTTTCCAGAGCGAGTTGTTACAGCTTAGCGGCAACCGAGTGAGTATGAACAAATATGTTAAATATGTATAAAATGCTACGCATTTGTTTATATAATTAATAGAACTGCCGAACAAAGAAGAAAAGATGAAAAAGTAACGGAAATTATTACCAGCTGTACCTCGCTTACTCAGTATGAGCAAAAAGCATCTTTTCATGCCTACTTTCCTCAGGTAAGCATGAACCAAAATTAATGTCCAACAATATACAGGGTGTAACAGAAATAAATGCCGAGCTTGCTGGAGGTGATGGAGCACTATAATAAAACATGAAAATGAAGTAAATGTTTATGTCCGAAAATTCAGTTTTCGAGGAAAACGTAATTGAGTGTGCAGATGAATTCAATTCCGGTCCTGGTGAAGATATACGCCCCGCAACGCTGTACTAAATGTTTTTTCTTTTTGTGTTTGTACATTTACTGCCTGTAATGCTCTTATTTAATTCATTTGGTCAAAATATCATGAATAATGAAATAAATTACTTATGTTTATCTTAGTCTTTTGATAATCGGCAATGTTTTCATTTAACTGCATGGTTTTTATCGTACTACGCTAACTGGTAGACCGTATGTTGTCAATTCACGCACAGGACCGGCTTCGGATTGTAAATTATTGTAATTTTCTTAAAATTTTGACCTTAACCCCCTGCTGAATTCATCATACGATTGTTTATTGCATCTAGTTTACATCCTCCAAGGCTCGGCACTTATCTATGTTACAATCTTTATATATATATCGTATAAGAATATTACATACTGAATACATATAAATTGAGGTTTTATAATGTTTTAAAAGTAGAACTTGTTCTGTTTGTTAAATTAGGTTAGGTAACCATTAGAAAAAGCGCACAGCTTACCACAATGAATGAAACAATGTTCTTCTTAGCCGCCATGTCAGACAAAGGTAAAAGTATAAATTTGTGAGAAGATAGAGATGCCCCAGTTGCAGATTGCTAGTCAAAAAATCGAGAACATCCTAACATTAATTTAATGTTGCCACCACCGCAAGAGGATGTCCTAAAACTGTTTCTTTCTTATAGTTTGCCGAAAATTAAAACATCAATGACTTCGTTCTCGATTTTTCTGGCTTGACCCAATACTTTCTAAAAAAAAACTGAGAATATAAGAAGTTGCAATTTTTAGACATTTTAGAAGATGTAGCCGCACTATCCCCACCCCCAACCCTCCGACCTTCACATCAGTTTTTCTCAGATAAATGTGATTTTTTTAGATTTTGGCCGCCCTTCTGGCAGCTTCGTTTCACGTAGCTGCGGGAATGACTTTAGCTTATTCTGCAGTTCTAATACCTCAACTTGAAGATCCCAAAAGTGACCTTAAGGTCACGCCTGAAGAAAGCACCTGGATAGGTACGCAAAAATTTCCATTTGTAAATAAGTTTTAGGAATTTGAATTGTCATTAATTTGATTTAAAAATAAATTTCAAGGTGTCTTCAGTCATGAAATCTACCAACTAAATAGAATTTTCTTTCAGCAAGTTGTCTAATGCTTATAATGCCAATTGGTAATGTCAGCGGTGGTCTAATAATGGAAAAAATTGGTCGGCTAAATACCCTAAAATTAGCCGCCCTTCCTACATGTTTGGGCTACGTCTTGATAGCCACTGCTAAAAATATTCCCATGCTGCTAGTAGGGAGGCTACTTACTGGATTTTCAAGTGGTGAATATCCACTAGTGACAATAATTTCCAATATGTTAACAAACGGTGCATTTTCTTTTGAAATACACAATTTTTTTAGCATGGGGTGCTAATCCAGCTATGGTTTTCATAACTGAAATTGCAAGTCCCCAAGTTCGAGGAATTCTCATATCAATCGCCCAAACATTTGCTGCATTAGGTTGGCAAAAATTTAATATTTTCATAAATAATAAACCAATTTCAAAATTACGTTTATATCAGGCATGGTCCTGGCATATCTCTTTGGCTGGATCCTGGACTGGAGAATAGTAGCCTGGATAGCCAATACATTTCCAATTTTGGCCGGACTCTCCCTAATCATCGTTCCTGAGAGTCCAGCGTGGCTGGTTAGCAAAGATCGACAGGATGCAGCAAGGAAGTCTCTAGAGTGGTACTACAAAAACTTCCCCCAACCCGAAAACAGGGTTTGAAAAACTCATTGGCCCAAAAAACGTGTTCTTTATTACCAATGTTTTCAGAAGTCCACCCTGGCACAAATGCAACTGGACCTTTTAGTTAAGGACAACGAACAAAAGAAAGCGGAAAGGAAAAACGAAAAAGAAAGCACATTTAGAAAGTTCGTCCGGGGATTCGTGAAACCTACAGGATACAAACCATTCCTAATCATGTTTGGAATATTTTTTGTGCAACAATTCACTGGCATCTACATCACACTGTTTTACACAGTCAATTTTGTAGAGGTATCACCATTACTAGAATGCAATCAATAAAACTTGGTTCCACCAATAAAATTATGATAAAAAAAAATGTTGTAGGATATTGGGAGCGATATTAATCCGTATGGTCTGTCGGTTTTCATAGGCGTTATACGTTTTATAATGTCAGGTTTAGGGGCCATTACGATCAAAAAATGTACTAGACGAGGATTACTCATTTGGAGTACTTTAGGAATGGCAGTGTGCATTGGGATATCTGGTCTATTTACCTCCTTTATCACCAACGGTAGGTTACACCATTATCATTATCATCATAAGGTCATCAGTCCTAAGACTGGTTTGACACGTACCTCCACTCTTTGTTATCCTGAGCTAAACTTCGCATTTCCCTAAAACTAGAACAGCCCACATCCTTAACTATTTGTGAACAGTAATCTAATCTAGGTCTACCTCTACCGCTCCTAACTCCTGTTTCTGCCTCTAATATGTCTCTGACTAGACCTTCATCCTGAGAAGGTGCCCTAAGCTATCTCTAAGTCCTCCTTGCTAGATGCTAATACTGCTATAAGGTATACTTCGTTTAGTTTCTGTAGCGATGTGACCTTCAGTTTGACCGGCGCAAAGTAGAAAAGAACAGCACTAGGCCAGAAAAGGAAGGAGACAACTCTCAACCGGTGAGGAGCGTATAATCCGTACAGTACTGCACGGAAAAATTGACCATTTTATCCACTACAATTGCATTGCTCAAATGTGCTGTTATTGGTACCATTTACTACTGAAAATATCAACGAGATGTTTATTTATATTTGAAGACATATTAAAGGCTTTAACGCTTGTTTTCGACTCGCACTACTATTCATGATTGAACAAAACTTTTGGCAGGTACTGTATGAAAAAGTATGTTTAATGAACAA
>NW_020439302.1:2866856-2874714 GCF_000699045.2 Agrilus planipennis
CAAATAATTACAGTTTTATTTCTTTAAATTGCAAATTCAATATCCTTCTGAATTGCGAATTCTTAAAAAAGAGACAGAATTAGGGGAAGCCTTAAAAAAAGGTTCAGAATTATATAAATAAAACTATAAATAGAAAAGGGACCGAATTATATGGAACCTTAAAAAGAGAGCAGAATTGTATGAAGCCTTAGAAAAGGGCCAGGGTCACAATTACACAGAATTTTAGAAAAGAACCCGAATTATGAGTAAAAAGGAATAGAATTATATGGAACCTTTAAAGAGAGCAGAATTGTATGAAGCCTTAGAAAAGGGCCAGGGTCACAATTACACAGAATTTTAGAAAAGAACCCGAATTATGAGTAAAAAGGAATAGAATTATATGGAACCTTTAAAAAGGGCAGAATTGTATGAAGCCTTAGAAAAGGGCCAGGGTCACAATTACATAGAATTTTAGAAAAGAACCCGAATTATGACTAAAAAGGAATAGAATTATATGAAACCTTTAAAAAGGGCAGAATTGTATGAAGAAGGAAGAATTGCACGGAAGGAGCACAATTATATCAAACCTTAAAAAGGGTTCAGAATTATATGAAGCCTTAGAAAGGAATAAGAACTACACGGAAATCTTATAAAAGGAACGGAATCGCACAAGGAATTTTAGGAAAGGGCCAGAATTATATGGAACCTGAGAGAAGCGCCAGAACTAAATGAAGGTACAGAAAAGGAATAGGATTATATAGGTCCTTAAAACAGGATCAGAATTGTATGAAACCTTAAAAATGGTTCAGAATTATATAAAACCTTACAGAAACCTCAACGTCAGAATTACATTGAACCTTGGAGATGGAATAGAATCATGTGGAAGAGGAAAAGATCAGAGTTGTATAAGACCTTCAAAAGGGTTAAAAAAAAGGAATTACATGGTAGACGCCTTAAAAGTAAACGAGCATATTATTGAACTTTAAAAAACTGTTTTAAATTTATGAAACTTTGGGAAAGGATCAAGATGACATTTATATAAAACGTTAGGAAAAGGATAGAATTATATATAACCTTACAAAAGAATCAAAACTACATGGAACCTAAAAGGAACAGAATCTCTTGGGGGTCAAAATTATATGAAATATTAAATGCCATAACTTAATGAACAAACACAAAACAATGAACAAAACAAAAAGAAAGATTCGTTTGAAGACATCGTTATCGTCGATCGTCAGTGGATCCTCGTTGCAAAGAAAAGAATAAAAAGAGTACCATGGGCAGACCATTGTATGTCTGCAGGTGGTAAGTCGAACCTAACGGCATAGTTGGCCATTTTAAATGCATACAACACACACACAAACATAAGTTAACAACACAAGGTTTTTGCCTAGATGCTTTTAGCTTTTAGCGGACGTTTCTCTGGTTTACTGCTGTTGAAAAGTTATTAGTCGTGCATTGGTCGTTCTTAACGATCTAGTCGGCTGTGAGTGCGCTACTTAATTCATAAATATGTGGGCCAAATCGTTCTAGATTTTCTGTAAGTTTCTGTTTTCAAATTTTTGTTAGTCCATGCTTATCTACTTAGCTAACAAAATTTCGAAAAGTTGACTAGTACTCTAACAAATACATGACAAGATCTGTCATTTAAGAAATACTTTGTTGTTAACAGAAAGATACGTTTTTCAAAATCCTATTTTGGTTTAGTTACGAGATATTTTAAGGCGATTTATAGATTGTATTTTTTAAAGAAAAAGTTAATTATCCATGTATATCTTTATCGTGTAATTATTTGTTTACTGACATTCTTGCCTAGCTTTTGTATAAGAAACAATCACAATCGCTAACTGTTGAATGGCTTTAAACATTAAAAATTACAGATATTGTGCTGTTAGTGGCACTGTGTATTTTGCAAATTACGAAAATATTCACTATATTTTAAACTGTACCTACTGTTTAATAAAAATGTAACAAAAACAGAATGTTTTTCAATGACCATTATTAGAATTAAAACAATATTTATTCTAATTGTAATTAATGAAATATTAGACAATATTGTACTGGATATTTCTCTTAAATTTNTTTCTTTTGTTAACAATTAACATTCTCTGACCAGTCGCAAACGTCCAATTCGGTATTAAATTGTAATCCATCTGGACAGACCATTAAGTGGGCAACCCCGTTTGAACACATATAATAACTAGAGCAATCCGACTCGTGAGGAAGAAAAACTGTATAATCCATGGGATCAACGGCTGGACATTCTAAAAAATTATTTTAAATCAACTTTTAGCACCTCTGGTCTACAATGTTTTTATGATACCTGTTGGAGAAGGGGCGAGGGTAGTGGATGTTTCCGGAACCACTGTAAAAAGTATTAAATCAAAACAGATTTCGAAGATTTTGTTGCTTTTAGTCTTGTATGTATTTTCAATTACAACTTACGGGTGCTAGTAACAGTTGGTGTCGAAATGGACGAACATGAAGGTACATTACCAGGCCAATCACAGACATTCAAATCCGGATTGAAATACAAACCACTAGAGCAATTTGTCAAAACAGGAACTCCGTTTGAGCAGATATAAAATTTGCTACAATCCGACTCATGGGGTAGCAATACAAAACGGTCCACAGGACAATCTTAAAACAATTTTCAGCATGTCATTATATGACTGGACGACAAATTTCGATCATAAATACCCGTACCCGTTTCAGGGGAAGGTTCTTCGGTTGTTCTGGGTCCTTTAGTTGTTGTAGCAGTTGCTTCGGTTGTTGTGGCAGGCGCTTCGGTTGCAGGTGGTTTGACGGGTGTCTCCGTTGTTGTAGCACCAGGTGTTTCGGTTGTTCCACACTCAACGTTTTCCGGCCAGTCGCATACGTCCAATTTTGTATTAAAATATAACCCAGCAGGGCAGACCATTAAATACGGAATTCCGTTTGAACACATGTAAAATAGAGAGCAATCCGACTTGTGAGGAAGAAAAACTACATGATCCAGGGGGTCGACCGCTGGGCATTCTAAGAAATAATTTATAATCTGCTTTTAGCGCCCCTGTCTGCAAATGTATGTATTTTTTGTAATACCTGTTGGAGAGGGAGCCTCGGTAGAGGGAACTTCTGGGGCCTCTGCAAATGCATCAAGTCAAAACAGAGAGCTCGAAATTTCTATTGCTTTTAGTACTTACGAGTACTGCTCGCGGGCGGTTCCGACTTTGCCGAACATGAAGGTACATTACCAGGCCAATCGCAAACATTCACTTCGGGATTGAAATACAAACCGCCAGGACAATCTGTCGAAACTGCAACTCCGTTTGAGCAGATGTAAAATTTACTACAATCCGACTCATGGGGCAACAGTGCACTTTCGTTACCAGGACAACCTTAAAATGATTTTCAATGTGTCGTTACATGATTGAACGACTAATGTCGAACATATATATCCTACCCCCTATAGGTGAAGGTTCTTCAGTTGTTGTGGCTGGTGCTTCAGTTGTTGTAACAGGTGCCTCAGTTGCTGTAGATTCAGTTGTTGTAGCTGGTACTTCAGTTGTTGTAACAGGTGACTCAGTTGCTGTAGATTCAGTTGTTGTGGCTGGTACTTCAGTTGTTGTAACAGGTGACTCAGTTGCTGTAGATTCAGTTGTTGTGACCGGGGCNGATGTATATAGTGTAATTAAAGGTGTACAGTAGGTGTAAATTCAATATATAATTCCACAAATCAAACGTCTATGCGTTCTTCTTTCAACTAAATGCACTGCTAATTAGTTTTGGTGGTGCCGCTTTATTCTGCCCTACTGATAAGTATCAGCAGGATATTGCCGAAAACGAGCCCTTACAAGGCGACGAAACAGGCATCTTTGGACCTTCTTTATTTGAAGACCGGCGAGGGCGAACCCTACAGTTAACAGTGACTGGTATTGTAAATGTTAAGAAACTTTTTGGTTCCACAACTGCAAGAGTTTGGTGGTTTTAATGTGGAAAGATAATTTCAAAAAGATAGGGCCACTTGCCACACCTCAAACCAATCGCTTGCGGTTGAAAATCAACTTTTCCCGGAAAATGTGGTCTCTCGTCGAGGCACCATCAACTGGCCTCCGAGATGCCCCGATCTTACACCTCCTGATTATTTTTAATGGGGATACCTTAAAGAGAAGGTGTATGCAAACAAACCACGATCTCTACTGCAATTGAAGCACAATATCCTCCCCCAAATGACGGCCGTTTCCAGAGAGAAGTGTAGATTCCTTGCAGCTTTGGACAACTTCATCTTTGGAAAAATTTAACAAAAAGGATTTTTGTTCTAACTTGTAGTTTTTTTATTGAATTTACAGACACCCCCTGCCCTTTCTAGACACCCTGTACTATAGATATTTAGTAGTCATTACGTATTTTTCTTTTAGCGAGTTGTTTAGTACTAATAGTACCGTTGGGTGCTGTAGCATCAGGGTCGGTAATGGATATAATAGGTCGCCTGAATACCCTGAGGCTGGCAGCAATACCAGCCGTCATTGGTTGGATTCTCATAGCCGTCTCTACCAACGTGGCCATGATGTTGGTAGGAAGACTTCTAACGGGATTCGCCTCAGGTACTGTTTAATAATAAACGCATATTCGTAATTTTATTTTATTCAATATGCATTTGATAGAAGTGACCTTGATCCACCTTTAAAAATAACATCTACATGGCACGAGTTAATGAAACGGAAATTTGTTGTCGCGTTTAGAAGCATCTCATTATTAATTCTAAAAAATCTTCGTATCGGAGATTGATGTTCCCGCTGTAATTTTGGTCCCTCGCCTTGAACTCCTCGGTGAACCTTTGCGCCTGGATGCAGAAGAGTATGAACTGGTCCAACGAGATCTTCCTGTTGGTCGGATCATGCTTGGTCAAAAGAAATTTGATGAACTCCTTCGAAAAGTTAATGTCCATCTTTCTCAACGCGTAGTCGAACTCGGATTCGTTCAGAAACCCAGTCCTATCGGTGTCATATGCGTTGAAGGCTTCGACCCACTGCTTAACGAAAAAATACAACGTTTCGAACTCTTTCGTATCTAATCCTCCGGCCTTATCGAGATCGAACAGTCTCACCACGAACTTACAGGAAGCGTCCGAAAAGTGTTTCCCTTGAAACACTTCGAAGGCTGCTTGGAGTTCCTTGGCATTCACCTTTCCCTTCATCATGTCTCCCACTTGGTACATTTTATGGTACTCGGATGGGTTAAGAGACGGCGAAATCATGGTCAACTTGCCCGGAGACAAGACGCTTCCTTCTACGGGTGACATTCCATAAACTTTGCTTGCTTTTGAACCCTTTTCCGTTTGAACCTCGTTGGTTTTGCTCGGAATTCCGTAGAGCGGTACGGTGCCCCTCATCTCGCTATTCATGGTAGTCTCTCCCGACCGGGTTTCCGAAGCGTTTGCAGATATGATTGCGGAACCTACACGGAAACTTGAATTGTTTTCAGGGAATTCGTGGATGGTCTCTTTCTTCTCATCTTTCTTACGACCGCCACCTTCAAACTTTGGTTCGCTACGAGCTTTGTGACCTCCAGTTCTGTCTGATGGACTGGACGACCTCTCACGGTGACCTTTTCTATGGGAAGTAAACTGCTCGTCTCTACCCACCGCTTTTGCGGCATGTTTTATTTCGTTATAGTCTCTTGTAAATGGACCAGGGGCTTTAGGGGCACTCAGATTTTTAGTAGACATATTAGTAGACGTACAAAAATTTTGACCACATCTGTCAACGACCCAATTTGACAAATATTTCCACATCTTTTCGATTCCACTACCATCTAGATTCGAACTAATTTTATTGGAGACTTTTGATGATCCTCCTTTTTAGCACTAGCCGTTAATCCAGCTTTGGTGTACATAACGGAAATAGCAAGTCCAAATCTGAGGGGGGCGCTCGTGTCCCTCGCACCAGCATTGTCTTCATTAGGTAGGTAGCACATTTATAGATACATCCAGAAATCAACCGACAATAATCCTTTTTTCAATCAAGGAATGGTCATATCGTATGCCAAAGGCTGGTTCATGAACTGGAGAATAATCGCCTGGTTGTCAAATATATATGCCATAATCCCCATATTCCTGTTATTCCTGATTCCGGAGAGTCCAGCCTGGCTCATTAGCAAAGGAAGAGTTGAAGAGGCTAAAAAATCTTTGGAATGGTTTTACAGATACCAAGGAGCTGGTGATGTCGAAAACAAGGTGAGTTTTGCACACTATTTTTCAAATACCTGGACTGCATGGCGACTAAATTTAATTTACAGGAAGTTTCTTTAGCCGAAATGCACTTGGCTCTACTGCAAAAAGAGTATCAAGCTAAACTGGAAGAGCAGGAGCGGTGCGCCCAAACAGGCAGTACTAGCAAACTGAAAGGATTCTTAAAACCCACAGGATACAAACCGCTAATTATACTCATTGGACTGTTTCTATGCCAAATGTTCGCAGGGATTTACATCACCCTTTGCTATGCCGTCGACTTCTTTTCCGTAAAGCTCCACGCTTAAAGTTAAATTTCTCTAAGGATTACATGGTTATCTTTCAGGAAGTTGGTTCAGACATCAACCCCTATCTGGCCTCAGTATTGATTGGAGTGATAAGATTTATTCTGTCTATGACCAGCTCAATTTTGATGCGACGTTTCAAGCGAAGAAATCTAATTATGGCCAGCGAACTTGGTATGGCAATCAGTATGTTGATATCAGGTCTCTTCACATATTGGATCAAAAATGGTAAGCATGGCGAAGTACAAATACATGGCATCTTTGTGTATTTGGATCATTTTCAGGAAACGTTGCAACAGAATGGGTCCCAGCAGTGTTCATACTTGTCTACGTGGTGTTTTCCAGTTTTGGTCTTCTTACTATACCATGGACCATGACTGCCGAGTTGTATCCATTGGAGATACGAGGGGTGGCCCACAGTCTCACGATGGGCATAGCCCATTTCCTCATGTTTCTGTCAGTGAAAAGCTATCCGTGGTTGAAAAGTATACTGGGCGGTGCCCACGGTGTCCAGTTCTTCTTTGCCGCGGTTTCCGTTATTGGGATCGTCTACACCTTCGTCATTCTTCCAGAAACCCACGGGAAAAAATTGTCCGAAATCGAAGAGTACTTTCTGCACAACGTGATCTATTTAGGATCGAAGAAGAAGGAAGAGAAAAAAGTCAAGACGACGACTCCCAAGAGGACACCGATCGTCAAAAATTCGAGAGTGTCAGAGAAGGACATCGTGACCGCGGACAATGGCCAAAGTGAGAAGATGATAGAAAATAACAATTGAAGAAACGAGAAGGTAACAGTGACCAAAGCTTAATGTGACTGTGCATAATTACAGTTAAACAAATACATTAGTGTAGTGGATGTTATTAATTATTATCTGTCATCATCAAAAGTATTATTTTACTTATGTACGTTTTATATTTTTTTGTCGACGATTTTCTTTGTAGAGACCCGATTTGATGACTTTGTTGTTAGAATCATGTGACACCTAACGTAAAATAAAGTTTTTTTTTAATTAGGTATTACCTACTATTTGTTATTTACTTACAATTTAATTTTATTTGATTTCGTCATCAACTTTATCTAATCAGTAGATAAATACCCACGGTAAACCCCGCACAAAAAAATACGTTAGCTCCTTGTGTAGGATTAGATCCTTACCTATCGCATATCTAAACATTATAATACTTGTCATAAACTATAAATAATTCAACGAAAACTAATCGATGTATTAGACAAATTTGATTTCAAGTACTTCCCCTCCGCCTAAAATTCTAAGAACAATCGAAAATCTAATTCTTGTTTTCGTAATAATATTATATAATATTAGAAACAGAAATGTTTCGATTATAATCAAGTAAATATA
>NW_020439302.1:2875809-2907197 GCF_000699045.2 Agrilus planipennis
AGTTTTTTGCCAGCAAAGACCAAAAATTTTATGAGCGTGGAATTATGCTACTACCAGAAAGATGGCAAAAGGTGTTGGACCAGAACGGTCAATATATAATTTAATAAAGTATTTGTTTATTATACGAAAACTGTCTTTCATTTCCACAAAAAAAAACGAAATGACTTTCCAAACAACCCTATAGAAAGTGGATTTGCACTTTCGAAAGGAAATAAGTTCAGTAACGTTCCATTTATTAAAAAAATATTGCATTATCACCAAATAATCAATCGTCAGTAACAAAAAAAAAAGAACAGAAAAAGACTAGAACGTTAAATATTTCCACACCCCCAATTTAAATTCTCCCCTTCCACTATAATTGTTAATATTGCATATATACATATATATATTGTTAATCATAGTTTTCTTTTGTTAACAATTAACATTCTCTGACCAGTCGCAAACGTCCAATTCGGTATTAAATTGTAATCCATCTGGACAGACCATTAAGTGGGCAACCCCGTTTGAACACATATAATAACTAGAGCAATCCGACTCGTGAGGAAGAAAAACTGTATAATCCATGGGATCAACGGCTGGACATTCTAAAAAATTATTTTAAATCAACTTTTAGCACCTCTGGTCTACAATGTTTTTATGATACCTGTTGGAGAAGGGGCGAGGGTAGTGGATGTTTCCGGAACCACTGTAAAAAGTATTAAATCAAAACAGATTTCGAAGATTTTGTTGCTTTTAGTCTTGTATGTATTTTCAATTACAACTTACGGGTGCTAGTAACAGTTGGTGTCGAAATGGACGAACATGAAGGTACATTACCAGGCCAATCACAGACATTCAAATCCGGATTGAAATACAAACCACTAGAGCAATTTGTCAAAACAGGAACTCCGTTTGAGCAGATATAAAATTTGCTACAATCCGACTCATGGGGTAGCAATACAAAACGGTCCACAGGACAATCTTAAAACAATTTTCAGCATGTCATTATATGACTGGACGACAAATTTCGATCATAAATACCCGTACCCGTTTCAGGGGAAGGTTCTTCGGTTGTTCTGGGTCCTTTAGTTGTTGTAGCAGTTGCTTCGGTTGTTGTGGCAGGCGCTTCGGTTGCAGGTGGTTTGACGGGTGTCTCCGTTGTTGTAGCACCAGGTGTTTCGGTTGTTCCACACTCAACGTTTTCCGGCCAGTCGCATACGTCCAATTTTGTATTAAAATATAACCCAGCAGGGCAGACCATTAAATACGGAATTCCGTTTGAACACATGTAAAATAGAGAGCAATCCGACTTGTGAGGAAGAAAAACTACATGATCCAGGGGGTCGACCGCTGGGCATTCTAAGAAATAATTTATAATCTGCTTTTAGCGCCCCTGTCTGCAAATGTATGTATTTTTTGTAATACCTGTTGGAGAGGGAGCCTCGGTAGAGGGAACTTCTGGGGCCTCTGCAAATGCATCAAGTCAAAACAGAGAGCTCGAAATTTCTATTGCTTTTAGTACTTACGAGTACTGCTCGCGGGCGGTTCCGACTTTGCCGAACATGAAGGTACATTACCAGGCCAATCGCAAACATTCACTTCGGGATTGAAATACAAACCGCCAGGACAATCTGTCGAAACTGCAACTCCGTTTGAGCAGATGTAAAATTTACTACAATCCGACTCATGGGGCAACAGTGCACTTTCGTTACCAGGACAACCTTAAAATGATTTTCAATGTGTCGTTACATGATTGAACGACTAATGTCGAACATATATATCCTACCCCCTATAGGTGAAGGTTCTTCAGTTGTTGTGGCTGGTGCTTCAGTTGTTGTAACAGGTGCCTCAGTTGCTGTAGATTCAGTTGTTGTAGCTGGTACTTCAGTTGTTGTAACAGGTGACTCAGTTGCTGTAGATTCAGTTGTTGTGGCTGGTACTTCAGTTGTTGTAACAGGTGACTCAGTTGCTGTAGATTCAGTTGTTGTGACCGGGGCTTCCGTTGCACCTACTACTTCAGTTGTGGACAAAGGTTCTTCAGTTGTTGTAGCAGGCGCCTTAGTTATTATAGCTTCAGTTGTTGCAACTGGTGTTTCAGTTGTGGGCAAGGTTTCAATTGTTGTTTCTTCGTCGTCATCGTCATCTTCGTCTTCTTCTGTTGTTTCTTCATCTGCAACTGTTGTTGGTGCTGTAGTTGTGGTAGGTGCTTCAGTTGTAGGCGAAACTTCTATCGTTGTTTCTTCATCATCGTCTTCATCTTCCTCTGTTGATTCTTCTTCGCCTACTGTTGTTGGTGCTGCAGTTGTGGTAGCTGCTTCGGTTGTAGGCAATAAGTCTATTGTTGTTTCTTCATCATCATCATCATAGTCTTCTTCTTCAGTTGCCTCTTTTTCTCCTACTGTTGTTGGTGCTGTAGTTGTAGTAGCTGCTTCAGTTGTAGACAAAACTTCTATCGTTGTTTCTTCATCATCGTCTTCATCCTCTTCAACTGTTTCTACTTCTGCTTCTACTGTTGTTGCTTTCTCAGTTGTGATAGCTGCTTCAGTTGTTGGTTTAACACCTGAAGTTGTTTTTGCTTCTTTATCATCTTCATCACTATGACTGTCATCTTCATCATTATCATTGCTACCATCATCATCATCATCTTCACTGTTATCATCATCTTCGTCATCATCAGCATCGTCCTCGTCACCGTCGTCGTTGTCAATGCTATCTTGTTTCTCGTCGGTTGCTTCTCCTTCCGATAACGAATTACTCTCATCGTCATCTGAACTAGAGAGATTACATTCACCAGCGAGCGGTAGACACGTCCGATATTTTAAATCGAATGCATAATCTTCAGGACAGTTTAATTCAAGTTTGTCCCCTTTTGAGCACATATAAAATTTCCTGCAGTCAGATTCATGTGGAAGAAGGACCCTACGCGACGACTCCGTGTCTTGCGATGGACATGCTACATGATTTTAAACAAAAAGTGCTGCACCACCTTTTATAGTTACCAAAGACGTAAATACTTACATTCAGCCGAAACATATCTTGCACCACCAAATACAACTGCACTTAAGAAAAACACAATGTACTCTACAACAAAAAATAAAATAGGTACGCGTTTGAATATTTGACGTAAACACGATATTTGTATAAATGGAATCAAATCTAATAACAAAGAAGAAACTACTTTTGATTGTTAAATTTGATTCCACGTACTTATTGTTTGTAATACCCACTTGAAAACATTTTTAAGTACTTCCAGAACTATACCGTAAAGTCAGAAACTGGACTACTATACATTTGCTGCAAAACTGATAGATTCCTTGCCGTTTTATATAATTTTCTTCGATTACAAATCGTTAATCCCTATTATTGATAAAAGGGTGACAGATAAGAAAGTGAAATCCAAAAATATAAATTCATATTCGAATTATTCCATTATTGTAAAACATGCACTATCAGGAATTAACTTAACTAATCTCATTACCGTCGCTCAATTTAAATCATTCTGCGAAGTGCGATCAGTTTGAGAAAATCAATAATAAAGTAATAACCTCGTCAAAGTAACTTTTAGTGAACATTCCTTCACTGAAAAATGTATTGAACAAGTTATAGCATGGCAACATTTGTACTATAAGTCACAGTCGAGTCAATAAGTGCAGTATTTCTCCCCAACGATATTTTAATCTGATAGCGACTTGACTGATAGTATGAACCGAGTCTAAAGTCCGCTGCAATATCTTATTCATTACAGTAGTCCAATACAAACTGCAACGAAAAAGTTTTGTACACTTTTAGGAACCAACTATTCAAAAACTATTTCCCGATATTAAAATAAACTTAATCCGTTGAAAATTACACGTATCATTCATTTCTCGGACGTATCTAGTCAAAGATACAAAACAATTAATCATTGCCTGAACTAATTTTGTGACTTCTAATACGTACTAGCTTCATTACTAGTTTAATTTTCTTCTCAAGTAGCAAGAAGAACAATTTGGGTGAACTAAATTTAGGTTCAACTTAGAAGCACTAGAAATTTTTCATGTATTTTGAATTATAGGGCACCCTATAATATAAAAGAACCTTACCATGCACTCTATACTGCATTAAGAGTTTTCCAATTACATTTATTTAGATACAGGTGCTTCCCACCAAGCGCTTGTTGACACAAATCAACACAAATTGACGCATCCGCCGTTAAAGAGTCAAGCTGGTTTGTGTATTGGATGTAACCATAATTTTTTAAGTTGAAAGTTGAACTTCAAGATATATAACATTATTTCAAGTAAAATTATCGACTATTTGAGATCAATTAACTCAGGAGGAAGTAGATTCGAAACGTTGCATTGGACAAGTTTATTTCTTTTGATACCTATATATGTTCAGTAATGTTCCTTTTTTCAAAAAAATACTGTATTAATCAATAATCAATCGTCAGTAATAAATATACAAGAAAAAGACAAGAACATAACTAAATATTTGTACACCCCCAATATAATTCCCCCTTCCACTATAACTGTGACTATTGTGTATATATATATATATTGTTAATTATAGTTTTCTTTTGTAACAGTTAACATTTTTTGGCCAGTCGCAAGTGTCCAACTTAGTATTAAAATATAACCCAGCAGGGCAGACCATTAAGTGGGCAACTCCGTGTGAACACATATAATAACAAGAGCAATCCGACTCATGAGGAAGATAAACTATATAATGTATGGGGTCGACGGCTGGACACTCTAAAAAATAATTTTAAATCAACTTTTAGCACTTCTGTCTACATTTTTTTTATGGTACCTGTTGGATAAGGGGCGAGGGTAGTGGTCGTTTCCGGAACCTCTGTAAAAAGCATCAAATCAAAACAGATTTCGAAGATTTTGTTGCTTTTAGTTTTGTATGCATTTTCAGTTAAAACTTACGAATACTGGTCGTGGTTAGTTTTGACGGGGGCGAACATGAAGGTACATTAGCAGGAAAATCACAGAAATTCAGATCTGGATTGAAATACAAACCATTAAAGCAACTTGTCAAAATTTTCAATCCGAATAAGCATATATAGTATTTACTACAATCGGACTCATGGGGTATCAATGCAATACGGCCTATAGGGCAACCTTAAAACGATTTTCAACATGTTATACAACTGGACGATAAATCTTAAATATAAATACCGTACCCGGTACAGGAGAAGGCTTTTCAGTTGTTGTAGCCGGTGTTTCAGTTGTTGTAGTAAGTGCTTCAGTTGTTGCAGCTGATGATTCAGTAGTTGTAGCTACTGCTTCAGTTGTAGGCAACGGTTCTTTAATTGTTGTAGCTGGTTCTTCTGTTGTTGCAGCTGGTTCTTTAGTTGTTGCAACTGGTTCTTCTGTTGTTACAGCTGGTCCTTGGGTTGTTGAAGCTGGTTCTTCAATCGTTGTAGCTGGTTTTTCAGTAGTTGATGCTGATTCTTCAGTTGTTGGAGCTGGTTCTTCAATTGTTGTATCCGACGTTTCAGTAGTTGTTGAATGTACATCGGTTGTTGTAGCTGGTTTTTCCGTTGTTGTAGAAGATGCCTCAGTTGTTGCAGCTGATGATTCAGTAGTTGTAGCTACTGCTTCAGTTGTAGGTAAGGGTTCTTTAATTGTTGTAGCTGGTTCTTCTGTTGTTACAGTTGGTTCTTTAGTTGTTGCAACTGGTTCTTCTGTTGTTACAGCTGGTTCTTGGGTTGTTGAAGCTGGTTCTTCAATTGTTGTAGCTGGTTTTTCAGTAGTTGATGCTGACTCTTCAGTTGTTGGAGCTGGTTCTTCAATTGTTGTATCCGACGTTTCAGTAGTTGTTGAATGTACATCGGTTGTTGTAGCTGGTTTTTCCGTTGTTGTGGCAGGAGCTTCAGTTGTTGTAGCTGGCGCCTCAGTTGTTGTAACAGGTGCTTTAGTTGTTGTAGATTCAGTTGTGGGTAATGTTCCTATAGTTGTTCCTTCGTCATCATCATCCTCTGTTGTTTCCTCTTCTCCTACCGTTGTTGGTGCTACAGTTGTGGTAGCTGCTTCAGTTGTAGGCAACAAATCTATTGTTGTTTCATCATCATCATCATCATCATAGTCTTCATCTTCCTCAGTTGTTCCTTCTTCTGCCACCGTTGTTGGTACCGCAGTTGTAGTAGCTGCTACAGTTGTAGGGAAAGAACCTACTGTTGTTTCTTTGTGATCATCATCATGATCTTCATCTTTCTCAGTTATTTCTTCTCCTATTACTGTTGTTGGTACCGATGTTGTGGTAGTTGCTTCAGTTGTAGGGAAAGAACCTACCGTTGTTTCTTTGTGATCATCATCATCATGGTCTTCATCTTTCTCAGTTACTTCTTCTCCTGTTACTGTTGTTGGAGCTGATGTTGTGGTAGCTGCTTCAGTTGTAGGTTCAACACCTGAAGTTGTTTCTGCTACTTCATCATCTTCACTATCATCTTCACCACTATGATTGTCATCTTCATCATTATCATTGCTACCATCATCACTATCATGTTCGTCATCTTCACTGTTACCATCATCGTCGTCATTATCAGAATCATCGTGACCGTCGTCGTCGATACTACTTTCATCCTCATCAGTTTCTTCTCCTTCTGATTGCGAATTATCTTCTTCATCATCTGGAGTAGTTGGCTCACATTCACCAACAAACGGTAGACACACGCGATATTTTAAATCGAACGCATAGCCAATAGGACAGCCTAATTCAAGCGTTATCGCTTCTGAACACATATAAAATTTCTTGCAGTCAGATTCATGTGGAAGAAGAACAGTACAGGACGACTGAGTATGTTGCAGTGGGCATGCTGCGCAATTTTAAAGAAGAAGTATTGAACTTCTTTTTGTCAGTAATTAAAGACAAATACTTACATTCAGCCGAAACGTAGCTTCCACTAAATATAACTGCACTTAAGAAATACACAATATGCTCTACAACAAAAAAAATGTACGCGTTTGAGAATGTTTGACGTAAAAACTATATAGTATAAATGGAACTAAATTTAACAACAACAAAGTTAAAGAAGCTACTACTAGTTTTGTTGTTAAATTTGATTCTTCGTACTAATACCCACTTGAAAACATTCGGAAGTACTTCCAGAACTATACCGTAAGTCAGAAACTGGACTACTATACATTTGCTGCAAGACTGATTGATTCCTTGCCATTTTATAGACTTTTTTCGATTACAAATCGTTAATCCTCATTACCGATAAGCACGTGGAAGATAAGGAAGCAGAACCCAAAAAATAGATTCATTTTCGAATTGTAGCTTCTGCACCCCCAATGACATTTGACTCTTAAGAAAAACTTATTATTAAATATTGCACTATTTGCAATACATGACTATCTGACTATCAGAAATTAACATATAATCTCAGCACCAACTCCCAATTTAATTCATTCAATGGAGGGCGATCAGTTTGGGAAAAAACAATAATAAATTAATAACGTCCCCAAAGTACCTTTTAGAAAACATTTCTTCACTAGAAAATGTGTTGGTTGGGCAACATCTTACAAAAAACAAACTAAGGAACAATTCATAAGTACAATCAGTTACTAGTTCGTAGGTCACAGTTAAGTAAAGTGTCATAGCACAGGTGCATTACACATGATAGTGTTCATACTATAAGTCACGGACCATTCAATTAACAATAAGTGCAGTATTTCTCCCCAACGATATTTTAATCTGATTGCGACTTGACTGATAGTAAGAACCGAGTCTATAGTCCGCTGCAATGTTTCATTCATTACAGCAGTCCAATACAAACTGCAACAAAAAGTTTTCTACATTTTTAAGAACCAGCTATTCAAGAACTATTTCACTGTAAGGAAATAAATTTAATACGTTGAAAAGCACACGTATCTTTTATTTAGCAGGTATCTAAACAAAGATACTAAACAATTAATACGAAATACGCAGAAGTACAAAACAACAACAAGTATTTGGAAACGTAAAGAGTATTATGTGACCTAATTTTATCTGTATGTCATAATTTCATTAATAATATAGTTATTAGTTTCCTTTAACGAATTTGTAGGTCTACTTATCTTAATTTTCTTCCCAAGTCGCAAGAAGGACAATTTGACTGAACTAAATTTTGAGGGAAATCCGTTGTAAATACAATTTAAAAGTCAAAAAAATACGATTGTAATTTTAAGTATAAGCCTATTCCAGAAGCACTAGAAATTTTTCATGTGTTTTGACTTAAAGGGCACCCGATAACACAAAAGGACTAACGTGCTTCCAACATGCACTATACGAGGGTTTTCTAGTGACATTTATCTAGATACAGGTGCCCCCCATCAAGCCTGTATTTGACCGCTGAAAAGTAAAGTTGGTTTGTATACTGATTCTGAGCTTAAAATGTTTTTAAAGGTTTGAGTTTTGTGTCATTTTGTGTTTTCCTAGCTGGAAAGTTCCAAAATTTGTCCACCAAAAGTGTACCTAACCTACCCTATTGATAAACATATTTAAACAATGCTTTACATAACTTTCTCTATATTTTTATGTATTTTTTATTAGTTTTACCTTTGAATATTGTTTAAGAATGACTAAGTATATAAATATTTACATGCCTAGAAGTGTATAAAAATTGTCATATTTATTAACTTTGAACCCCCATAACTTTTTATGGGAGTGAGACCGCCACGAACTTTTTATGGTAGAGTGGTGGGGGAGACCTCCTCTTTCGACCCCCCACCACCACCACCCCCTTCGGGGGTGGGGGCCATCATCTAGACCTTTATCTAATTTTCAATTCAACACTCTTTGAACCGTTGCCATAAAGAAATTAAAAGACATAACGAAAATGCGGGGGTTTACGAAATCCCAAAGGATTATCGTTTTTATCACACACGCATCACTACAAACATTTACAATTATTATATATGTAGGTGAAGGACAAGATAAAACAATAAGTTTTTTCAATTAAGCATGCCAGTTGTATATAATTATAAACAATTTGTAGCTACGTTCTTTTTTTTCCAATCAATACGTGACCGAAAAAAAACTATTCCAATTCCTATTATGTACAATAAAACAATTCCATTAATCATGGGCATAATAAATAAATTACAAATATGTTGAATAGATAACAATTGTTTTTTGTAGCAGTAATTAAAACCGTTAGACAAATCAATAACAACTACACATGTGTTTATTGTTATTTACCCACAACATTACGTACGAAAAACCGTCAAATATTTTGATTGATTGAACCGAACGTATGTACTTTGTCCACAACGCAATGTTTCTGAATTAGATCTGTTATTATTTTCGTTGTTACCGTTCATCCCTTCAGAGGTTAAATTCTTTAAAATTCCGAAATAGACGTTTTATGAATTATATCAAAGAGCATTAAGAGCAACCCTCAAGTAAGTCTGACAACGAATATAATTGTTCCGTAAAAACTTTGACACCAATTTTCATCCCCTTAGGAATCGAATTATATTGTATCCTGATAATGTGTGTACAAAACTGATGTCCTACATACGTGTCAAATATCATCGAGGACCACATAAAACTAATTTTTCTTTTCGGTGCTTTTTTTCTGGATAAGTAAAACAAAAATACTGGTATGCGAGGGAAGAAAAAGCAGGAAAAGAGCGAAAGATTAAAAGAAGTGGCTGATTTTAGGTATCTAGGAAGTCAGATAAGTCAGGACGGAAGGAGTAGTAGAGATATAAAGCAGAAGATACCGCAGGATCGAGTCGCCTTCAATAAAAAGAAGTCACTTCTATGCTCGCGAACGGTTAATTTAAAAATTCGAAAAAGATTGTTAAAGGTGTATGTCTAGAACACGACGCTGTACGGGTGCGAAACATGGACAGTGAGCGCGGCGTAAAAGAAAAGGATAGAAGCGTTCGAAATGTGGTGTTACAGGCGAATGATGAGGATACCGTAGATAGAGAAGGTTAGAAATGAAGAGGTATTAGAAAGAATAGGAGAACAGTGGACTCTATGGAAGTCAATAAGAAATAGGCGAGATAGATTAGTAGGACACCTTCTCAGGCATGAAGGGCTAGTTAGAGACATATTAGAGGCAGAAACAGGAGTTAGGAGGGGTAGAGGTAGACCTATAGTAGATTACTGTTCGCAAATAGTTAAAGATATGGGTTGTTCCAGTTTTAGGGAAATGCGAAGATTACCTCAGGATATAAAAGAGTGGAGAAACGTGTCCAACCAGTCTGACGACCTTGTAATGATGATAAATGGTACCCTATGTTCTTTTCCGTATCCCTCAGAATGTATGTACAAAATTTCATAATGATCGGTTAAACAGTTAAGATGTGAAATTGTAGCAAACAAACTAACATTCGTATTTATTCATTGTACGGATATTCCACTATCAACAACGTCATTACGTGTATGATAGTCTTAGCAGAACCCAAGACTCACTACGACCTATCTATAAATTTGGATTTCCATATATATCTAGCTAGGAAGTCATTTCTTCACACGTGAAGGAGATAGTACTATCTCATAAGCCCAAGCTTTCAATCATCGAATAACTCGGTACTAAACACTCTGGAATTTAGTTTACAAAACAACAAACAAATTAAAAGCGTAAACAATATACGTATACCTACTCCGAATGGATCTTAACATTTAACACATAAACACAATAAAAAAAAAACTATTATCATTTGATCTGATAAAAAATTGGTTATTTTTAATAATTATATTGCAATATTTTATTACAAAAAAGCATGTTGGAGAAGTCGCTCACGACAGGGGTGGAGATTGTTCTTTTTTTGTTTGATATAATCTGAACAGGATTTAAAAAAATGCATACATGTTTACCTCAAAAGAAGATTAAGAATATTATTAGTAATGAATCTGACTTAATTATAATATCTTGCGGAACCCCCCCCCCCTTCGCCTGAAGGTGATACGTTGGGAAATTGGCTATTGACCGAAACTATCGTAGTTCAAAGTGGTTTTCTTTCAATTGATTTTCATCATAAGATCGTCAATCCTACAACAGGTTGGACACGCACATCCACTCTTTCCTATCCTAAGCTAATCTTCGCATTTCCCTAAAACTAGAACATCCCATGGCAGTAATCTAATCTAGATCTACCTCTACTCCTCTTATACAATTATTTTTCACCATTCATTGTCTATCTTTGATGAAAGCTTTTTTATTAAAGCACCGAGTAAATAACGCGTTTACAGTTACTACAGCAGTATGACGTAAAATTGACTGCGGTTATTCCCGTTGACGATATAAGGGTCAAACTTTTTCCATGAGGAAGCTGTCCATTCATACACCAGATCTTTTGATGTATGACCCAAATTCTAAACAAAGATTGCACAAAAAAGTAATAACTAATTAACCATGTAAGTACGTATGTAGCTGTATCGAATCTATAGACCGCTAAGTTGTAGGTTTGTCCTTCAAGAAAAGGTCATTATGCATGCTATACATATTAAAAATTAACGAATTATTTTTAGAAGCAATTAGAAAATGTTAAAGATAGACGAAATTTAGAAAGCAACAGCAATAACACTACGAAGAAAACTAAACTCAAAAATGGTTGAATTTGCCGTAGAAATTGCAGAATTTATTAGATAACTTGTAATAATCTCAATTTTGACATGTTTTTTTGACGTGGCAACGTCTTATAATTCGATGGAGTCGGCTGCACGCACGAAAAAATATGACTCATGCGGCGTTACCTCGCTCTGAGGCGTTCTATTTAAGGCTTGAAGTGCAAGCAAGAGCGCGGAACGAGCGACAAATAGGCACAATCGGCCTCCGCGTTCGGCAGCGTTCGACATCTGTCTCTCTCCTACTTGAGTGAGCGATGCGTCCGCGTGGACAGCTGCTATACAATAATACATTTCCATTTACCTCCTTCTCTATATCCATACAAAATATCTNGTGTTCTAGGCGTATGAGAAATGATCTAACACTGATGTAGTAGAATTTATTAGGTAACTTGTAATACTTCCAATTTTGGCATGTTTTTTTAAAAGTTCAATTTAATTTGTAATGTCAACTAAAATACCTAGTAAATTTATTTCTGATGGGATTTTATTTTTACAAATTCGGGTCCAAATTGTAATTTTTATTATTTTCGTTTACAAAGCAACGGGCTAGTGACAAAGCCTGGAGTGCTTTCAAATCCTTTGACGAAAATAGTAAATCATTTTACACGATACTTAAAAATAGATTTTTTATTTTTAATTAGACCACCGGAGACTCTGTCACCCTTACACCACGCCACCACTGTTACCAATTTGTTTACCATGCGTATCTAATGAATTTCTGTTACTTCAAAAACAAAGAGGCGCCGCAGGCTGCATTTTCAAAAATTAAAATAAACGATTACACAGATAACGTTGAATTGTAAAACAATAATTTATAATTCAAAAATAAATAGCTTTGTAACTGTTCCGAATAATTTATGAGCCAAAACTGATAACAGTACAGAGAATCAGTATTATAGGGTACCAACACAAACAGTACATACACAAAACAATTTTAATTGAATTACATACCCAAATATGTAAGTACTTCTTAATAAAATTAAATGTTTTAATATTCGTTAAATGTCTTTTTCTACAACTCTTGCATCTACTACCAGCATCGTCAGTAGATTGCTTCGCTACTAATAAGGGACTTTTTAATCCGAATGTACAATAGCAAATAGAGAGTCATGTCTTTACTCGGTATATGAAGAGACAGGAACTTAAATCAACCTATAAATCTATAGACAGGAACTAACATATTGATAAAGTAAAACCAAAAAGTCGTCACAAAAAATTTAAAAATCCGATTCCGTAAAAAGCGATCTACTGCTATATGACCCCTGCTAAATATATGCTTCCATGTTCGCTTTCAACGCAATTGGATTTTACGATTCGGTTGATTTATAAAATTTTATAAGCAGTTAAGTAGTTATCAACCATAAAAACCTAAGATAATTATTAATTAAGATTTGGTTTTTTATCGTAATAGGATTTTCACCTAAAAAATGCATGTTATTTAGACGTAGGGATATTAAACAAAAACAATTAATACATTTAACTAAATAAATTGATAAAGAATTTTTGATTACGTAAATATTTTTTTACTAATACTTTTATGTAAGTACCTACAAATCAATCTTTCCAGGACATACATGATTTCATATATTTCAGGACTCTAATCCAGAAAAGTAAACGAAACGCATATACTGCAGATGCCAGATTTATAAAATATAATAAAGAGTAACCCTGGAAAATTGGATTAAAGGTAAAATTGGCAGAATCTTCATATTTAACGCAAGCAATGGAAATGTTTAAACTTTTATAAACAAACTAAATTCTGTTCGATATCACATTTTCACACAACCAACAAAACACCCGTGTTTTTATGATTAGGAAATTGTTTTTTCAAGATTTGAAAAATACAAATACAAAAGTGCTATTAATCTCTAACCTTTGTACTAAGATTTGTATGGCGAGTATTTATTAAATGTTAAATCCATTTAGTTTTCCTATCACAATAATTACTAATAATCGACTCCAATTTCATCTCAATAAACGTCTTGTTTAATGTATAATTTTCGATTTAACAAAACGCACCTTAGCATTAATTTACCTGCTTATTTTTGTAACATTTCCAATTATTTTTAAAATAAGAGTTAACTCTACTAGAAGGTTACGTCATTCTTCTTTTTATTTCTTTTTTTTGCCTTTTTCAACCCCACCTTGCGATAGGGTGTGGGACGTAATAATAAGTAGATTTCTCCTTCCTACTGAAACGCTGGTCGGAATTGAGAAAGGACCTGAAGGATTCGTTGGCAAGAAAAGGAGCGAAGATATATGCTGACAAAATCTAACATTTAATCAATAACTTTACCTTTATTGTCTAATGTACAACTTTGCTTGCATATCAAGTTGAATGGATAGCATTTATGGGAATGTACTAAAAGCAATCGAAAGACTAATAATTATTCCACTAATTATTATTATATAATTTAATCGTAAGTGTAAATTTTAATGTGGATTCGAAGTTATCCGAAATGTGAACAAGCTTTACAGTGATTATATTCAAAACAGACCGACAAACCATCGTGAATAGGGGAAAAATAAAGTTTAAATTTAAATTAAATCGAGGTAGTGTCAAAAATATATAGAAATAATGTTGACCCAGGTATACTTAATTAAATTCCTGAAGCCACAATAGGAGATAACAAAACAGGGGTGAAGTAGACCAAAATTATTACAAAACAATTAAATAAATGTCTTGATTGTTTTTTCATTATTTCAGAAAAAAATTTAAGCAATAGTTGTATGTATGCCTTCAAAGGGTAAATCAATTGGCGAACGTGACCTTCACCTTGACCTTCCAAAGTATTTTAAGCTGACGGTTGATAATCAAAAATACCCTTGAAACGAATTTGCTCTTAATTTAGAATCATTTTGGTCTACTGTCCGGTATGTCGCCACCCCTTTTGTGTCAACTGACATGTTCGTCAACCCTTGTTCAATTAAGTATATACAGGGGGGTTACATTTCTGTAAATTTTTTGAGCATTATCTTGATGATAGAATTCAAAAAACACGGAGGGTACTTTCACTTTCACCCTCTGTATTTTCTCATGACCCTGTACGATATCCTCCTTCTTATCCGAATGATCCAAGTATATTACCAAAAAGTTTTGTTGATATTTGGACGAAGTCGAAATTTCACGCCCGACCATATCATATAAAGTCTAAAAATAACTGAACTTAAGGTTAAACAAACGCGCCATTTTAAAAATAAATTTTTCACGCTCGTAAGTACATGCTATTACAAATTGTGAAGTACTTTCCTATTTTTATCTGCATTACACTAGCAGCGAGTTTAAAGGCAAGCATAGGAATATCTAGTCCAGGATAATTTTCAATGATGCTGGAGATATTTTCAGACGAACATGGTCAAAAGGCATATTCCACACACGAAAAACTTCCGACAATAAAATGTATAATTCCTAATATGTTCGGTAAACTTTTTACCTAACCTGTATAATATTACAGAAAATACCAAATAAATAAAAACCTCATCACGACTACAATTTTATAAAAAATCAAGCCCATTAAACCCTTTTTTTATGTAATACTTCGAAAAAAGCTGATGCAACATTTGGACCTGTTCTGATCATAATGACTTAGCCTTAAACTAGGTACGCGTATGCCAACTAGATACTAGATAGCTATGTAAATCAGTTATGATCTTTAAATCCATACACATAATATGTCTACTTGTCAGCAGTAGTCAGACCAGGTAGGTGTGTGTGTGTGTGTATTTTACGCTGGCAAAAGGACAAGCCTATAAACACACCATTGTTAAAGAAAACCAGGTGACAACGCTTGTAAACGATGCAGGGGGGTATTAGAATTTTTTTTACTTCCAAATCTAACTTCGTAATCTCATTGCAACGCTGAGTTCAAACTTCCCCGCCACGTCTTGTCACGTCGTGCTGTCATTTGTACTTTTTGTCGTGCAAACGTCACGTTACTCCAAGACGTCCCCCCCCTCCCTTGAGACGTGACGTAATATATTAACCGTCCCTAATCACGATTAGGGAGCCCGAGAGACGAGGGATAATTAGATTTTTTCATATTTCTACTGAAAAATAACTGAATAAACATTATTATAGGTATAAGATGTTTCAGTAAGTATGAATCATTCAATAGTCAATGGGAGAGGGATGTAAAGTACCCCTTAAGACGATTTTTGGGCTTTGGCAACGTCAAAGATCGTTATTCTCCAATTGTGCGTGTAAAATAGCAGTTGTTACGTACAATTTTCGCGGTGTCCCTAACGCTTACGATCATTAACGTGAATCAGTTTCTAAAAAAATTGACCCCGATGATAAATACCATTTCATTCCGACCCTGATAGTACCAGAACGCAAGCGCTGGCGTCAACGCGGCTGGTTTGGCTTCCTATATTTTGCTGTTCAATCCTAATTCCTAAAGAAGTGAAATAGCTCCAACGGAGTCGTTGGGTATTTCGGTTGTTAACACAAAATAATTAGTTGTAAACGAAGACAAATCAAAATGTGCAACCCCAGTCCCGTCTTAATATAAATATACAGGTAAGTCAATAAAATTAAGTTGGTTTTTTCCAATTTTGGAAAATTACAAATCCAGTGCATGAAATGTTATCGAAATTCATTAGTTATGTATTAATTTTTCTTCTTTCATTAGTAAACTAAGTCGTAGTCTTTTTTCTTTGGAGTTTTTGAGAAATCGATAAATACATTTGATACTTCGTTAATTTAAAATTTTAGTCTGTCAGTTTGTTGAAACATTTATTTTTTCTTGCATCAGCCCCGCAACGGAATGCGAGTCCTTAATGAAAAAATTCAGCGATCTTTCTAAAATCCAAAAAAATGAGAAGCAAAACATCTTGTAAGAATATTCTTTTCAAAAATATATTCTACGTTTTTAATTATTTGCATTTTTCCTTAAAATAATATTGAGATGTTATTGTTTTAATTGAACGAAAATTTTTTGAAAATAACTAATATGAATTTATTAAAATCTTCTACTGTCTGCAATGGAAAACTTGTTAAAATAAGTTTTACAAAACAAATTTTAAACTACCGAAACAACAACAAAATTGCAATAATTTCCTGATATGGAAATATCAGTAAACAAGAAAAACAAAACAGTTAATTATTTCAAAATTCTTTTTTAAATCAACATTAACCTAATAGAATTTACTGCATGGAAAATTTTATTTGCACAATATCGCGTTAATTTCAACAATTAAAAGAATTAAAAAGGGAAATTCCTACTAAGTATAAAACGTGCTCCAAAAGATTAATTAAAAACATCTGGCTTTGTTTTCAGCCTCTACTTACATAATCAAACATGAATATAGGTTCTCATTTGTTGTTAAAACTCATCTAAAAAAATAAAAAACCTAACGAAGTCTATCAAATTAATATTTCAAGCAGTAGTCAAGTCAAATACATATGCCCATATTTTAAACTAAGAAAATATTACTCTCAATAAAAAAATGTCAACTTTGCAGTTACAGTAAATGTTACGTAATCATGTAAATTGCATATTACTTAAACGACCAGCAACCAGAAAATAAGTACGTATATACATGTCTGTTTAATTACGTATTAGACAATATTTTTTTTTGTGATCGGAGTACAAATTTATGTATTACTATATTCAACCTTCATTTTGGTTTCTGTTAGTTTGCATAGCCGACGAAAATTAATAAATAAACAATCTCCCAGCAGGTGTTCTAATTATTATACATATTGCAAAATTATTTGTATCTATATTACATACGTTATCTTTATCTTACAATCAAATAGGCACAAATACGTCCAGGTGTGTGTAATACTCCTATTCATTCAATAAGATTACAATGGTATTACTTGCAATTTTCATTTAAAACGAGACGTATGATTATAGTATAATAGTACATACTCATTTAATTCGTTAATAACAAAATTCATTGGAATTTAACTAATAATAAGATAATGAAGATGCAAGACAGAGATTCATCTGCAGATCCATCCGCCTTGTATCTTGATTACCATTAAAAAAAACTACTCTAGAGAAGTCCCTACAAGTAGCACGAAACATTGGCGGTTGTTTTTTTTATTTTAAATAAATAACCTATAACCCTTCTTGTCTTTTATTTCACACTAAGTACTAAATAGGGAAATAATGGAGAATTAAATTGTTGTCAAGTGGTTCACAATTGTTTATCTTCGATCTTTTTGCAATTACTTAATATTTAAACGATTTGACCTTTGGCAGATGAACATATGATTCAATCTTGACCAACACTGGTATAATGCGCCAAAAAACTAATAATTAATATAATCGCTCGGTTGTTAATAATTGTCTCATTTTTTTTCTTTAATTTAGCAATTTAAGAAACAATAGAATTGCTTATTCAGGTTTTTATATTAACTTCAATCGTTTCTATTATGACAATGCAAAATCTTCAACGTTGTTTGAACAAAACGTTTTAAAGCAAATGAAAAATCAATAGGTCAACCTTTTTTCTGTAAGAGGGTGTTTATAATTAATTAAAATAACCTATTCTGTACGGCAACATCAATTCCATATAAGGCTAATTGAAGTAATAATCTGGAGTAGTGTATATTGAGTGATGGTAACAGAATTTAAATTAAATTGGTTGTTACAAAACACTTATTAAAATACATATGTATGTAGTTATATAATAAGTGTATCTAAAGTGCCTATGTATCAATTAAGTATTGGTTTTAATACATAAGAAAATCTAAACGAACAATAATTTGTTTGGTCAAAAGCTGCTGTTAATTTTTATTAATTGTAACAATCTTAACCATCTGTAATCTTAATATCATGATGACAAGATGGTCACATCAACAACAAAATTGAACCATTTGAATAAAATGAAGTTGAATGAAATATTCAATGCAAGATTCAAAAATAAGATTATAAAAAAATAGGTTATGAAAAAAGAAATGATAAAAATGATTTCATTTAATTACTAATAAAAATTAATTTTTATTCCGAAACAGTAACTTTTAATTTTAATTTTTAAGTTAACTCCTAAAACCCATGAAAATTTCATTACATCTGATTTTATCTTCAAACGCCGACTTTCGATTTTCATATTATACAATTGCAAAAATGATTTAATTAAAAAAAAAATGATAAAACCACAAACCATTTAGGCAAATAATTTGAGAAAACATTGGCAGATTAGATAGCAACTGAATCGATCTCTTAATTTCAAACTGTAGTACCTATTTACAAAAAACTGATAATTTTTATCAGTAAAAAAAGGCAACACAATTTGGAGAGAGGCAATAATTAATATCAGAATCAAGTGAATTGTGCTGGAATTAAAAACCTCCCAGTAGCTTTTTACGTGTCACTCGCTTTATGTTACCGCAATTTAATCAATGAACAACAGTAATGTACCAAAACACATGTCTAAACCTTTGACTTGTACAAAAAGGCTAAACATTATCAATAAAAGTAATTTTCCGTGACAGGTACAATAAATGTCTTTGTTTTAACGATTTTTAGATAAATTGTGCTCAGACAATACGTAATACCATTCCATAGAGGAATTCTAGATCAATTTTTCCTTTTCAGTTTCCCACAATAACGCTTAGTTTTTGAACTACCAACGATTAAAAATTAACTAATAGAAATGGGCTGTTTGCAAGTAGGGGATGCAGATAGAGTTGCCACGCGTACTTTATTATAAAGTAGTGTAGTCTATTTCGACTGTGCGTACGTTATACTTTACAAGACACATAAAGTACGCAAAAATACTTTATTTAAGGCCTTAAGTAAACATCGTAATTTTGTAAGCGATTATTCGAAATTCAGAGTATTTTTACATCAATAACATTGCACAGAAAAATGGCAAGCCATATTTACGGAACAACCTGATTTCCCAAATCTGTTCAAAGTAGTGTGTGTCACTTTTGCTATCCGTTCCGGCCACTTCAGCATTTACAGAAAGAGTATTTCTCTGTTATGAACGCAAAGTGGCGGGACGACAGGAATAAAGCTTCATTAAAACTAATTAAAAATGAACTTTGAGTTTACTTAAATCTTTGTTTGCCATGTTTAGAGGCTATTAATCTATTTGAGAGCAACAACAATTTGTTACTGGCTGCTAGGTGTAACAAAAAATATGTTTATGCTGAGTACTTTTTTTTAAACCTTTTAGTCGAAAAATACTTTATGTCATGCCTGAAAAGGTGGCAACCCTAAAGGCAGACAACTAAAAGTCACACATCATCATTATTCGAAAATCAAATGACGATAAGTGATTTTACCAAAAATACTGTTTACATGTTTTCTACGAAACGTATTATCGAAGTCTAGATTGTCAAATTACACGCCACAATAGCCTTGACTTTTGATTTCGCATTCTGAGCCTGCAGAATAATCTGACAATAAGTAATTTTCAACACAGCGAATAATATAGGTACTTACATAAAAAGTAACACATATCGAAGATTTTATGTGAAAAAACATGTCTTGAAGTACGCGGAAGAGACATCTCATAGTTTTAAAAGCAATAAAAAGCAATTAGAATCAATACATTGATCTATCGATGGAAGAGAATGGAGAAAAAGTGAAAGAAAAACAATGCTAGATACATGCAATAAAAAACGAGGTGAACAACAATTTTCTCGATAAGTAATAATGTTGACAAAGTAGTTTTTTTCGATATAAAAAATAACGAATGCACAGGAAACAAACGACATGGTTTTTTGCAATCATCGCCGGTAGTAAAACATATTATGACAGTAAGGGCAAAATTAAATTGAACTGACTTTTCCCTGCGATCATTAACATATGCTACACGATAAGAGGTACAAAAAATAATTTTATAGCCTGGCATATTATGATAGTAATACCAAAATTAAATTTTACTAACTTCTTATTAAGGTCATTAATATGTCAATTGGTAGGAAGCACAATAAATGATTTAATGTCCATGCATATTGGGATAGTAAGGGCAAAATTGAATTAAACTAACTTTTCTGTACGGCCATCATAAGTCATAACAATCAAAAGTCATTTTATTTATGATTAAATATTACCTGTTATAGTACAGACAAAATTAAATTGAACTAACTTTTCCCTGCGATCATTAACATACACTACACGACAAGATGTACTAAAAATTATTTTATAGCCTGGCATATTATGATAGTAATACCAAAATTAAATTTTACTAACTTCTTATTAAGGTCATTAATATGTCAATTGGTAAGAAGCACAATAAATGGTTTAATGTCCATGCATAGTAAGGGCAAAATTGAATTAAACTAACTATTCTGTACGGCCATCATAAGTCATAACAATCGAGAGTCATTTTATTTATGATTAGATATATTACCGATTACAGTACAGACAAAATTAAATTGAACTAGCTTTTCCTTGCGATCATTAAAATATGCTACACGACAAGAGGTACAAAAAATTACTTTATAGCCTGGCATATTATGATAGTAATACCAAAATTAAATTTTACTAACTTCTTATTAAGGTCATTAATATGTCAATTGGTAGGAAGCACAATAAATGATTTAATGTCCATGCATATTGGGATAGTAAGGGCAAAATTGAATTAAACTAACTTTTCTGTACGGCCATCATAAGTCATAACAATCAAAAGTCATTTTATTTATGATTAAATATTACCTGTTATAGTACAGACAAAATTAAATTGAACTAACTTTTCCTTGCGATCATTAACATACACTACACGACAAGATGTACTAAAAATTATTTTATAGCCTGGCATATTATGATAGTAATACCAAAATTAAATTTTACTAACTTCTTATTAAGGTCATTAATATGTCAATTGGTAAGAAGCACAATAAATGATTTAATGTCCATGCATATTGGGATAGTAAGGGCAAAATTGAATTAAACTAACTTTTCTGTACGGCCATCATAAGTCATAACAATCAAAAGTCATTTTATTTATGATTAAATATTACCTGTTATAGTACAGACAAAATTAAATTGAACTAACTTTTCCTTGCGATNTCGTTTTCAAACCTACCCAAGAAGGATGTCCATATGCGTTCAAACCAAAATCGACTAAATTTTGTACAAAACCGAAAAAGTAAAAAAACAAGTACTGCTGACGTAATCACCATCCAAACCCGCCCCCATCCCCCATGTCATCAAAAATAATCAGAGCAGACACCCCCTTCGCCCCTGTAATTCTTACGTAATACTTGAACGGTCCCTTACCCATTAGATAACATGAATATTTTATTCGTCATTATTGGTTCAATATAGGCGACAAACAAAAAAAATCGATCAAATTCCACGTAGGGCCCAATTAACTATTCCTACACCCAATCTGGTCCAAATACATATTGTACTGTTTTCAGATTTTTGCTACCTTACTAGCGGCATCTTCTCAGATACCAGTGGGCGTATCCGTAGCGTATTCGGCAGTACTGGTGCCTCAGCTAGAAAGCCCAGAAAGTGATATTAAAGTTACCGTAACGGAAAGTTCGTGGATTGGTAAGAAAAAATCCTTCTAATTAGGGATTCGGGTCTAAAAGTCATCGTTGGTTTGAGTTGCTTTCTAACGTTTCGCTAGCCAGAGTGGCGACTTCTTCAGAGGTGTTTCCACCTACAATGACGGATGTGGACTGACGAATTCTCCAACGCAAGTTGTATCTATTCCGCTGGGTAGGAAACGGGGCTTGTTTGGGTTTAGTCAACCGTTGGGATGTTCCTGAGGGTCAGGTTTCAGATATGGTTGAGTCTGAGGGTCTTCTCTTTCTTTTTGAACATCTCCGGATGTTTTTGGATCTCGATAGCCTCTCTAACTACCTGGCTGTGATAGCCGTTGACCGAAAGTAACAATTTGCAGTTCTCAAAGAGTATTTTTTGGTCACCATTACTCAGTAAGTGTTCGGCAGCACTTTTCAGGGTGTCCTAGCTGGTATCTTGCTTTACGCTCCCTCAGTCTCGTTCCCGTCGATCTCTTAGTAGTTCCTATGTAGACCTTTCCACAGGAACAGGTTATTCGGTAAACCCCTGAGGCTGAAAGAGGATTCCTTTTGACCTCAGTTGATCGGATGGTCTGATGGATCTTCTCTGTAGGTTTAAAGATGATTCTGATGTCGCGTGTCTTCAAGACTCTGTCAATTTGATCCATGACCTTAGGGACATATCGTACCAGAAAGATAGTGCGACTTTCGTTGATCCATGTTATCTTTAGGCTGTTCGTTGATCTCTCTAACTGGCTCTTTTTGTAACCATTCGCCCCGAAGGCGGTCTTGAAGTGTCCCAGTTCCGTCTGAAAATTTTCCGGTTCGCAGATCCTTCAAGTTGTCCTAATGTCATAATTCTAACTTGTGTGATGTTTGGATAAAGCGTGCAGATACCTGTCCATATCTGTGAGTTTCCCATATACCATGTGGTCCAATTTGTTGTCTCATTTCCCCACTGGTTGGTCTTCTCAGTCTCCATGGTGAACTGGTTGCTTGGATGTCATCCGTTCAGGTGTTGGAGGAAGTGATTCAGCTTATCTATTCCGTGTTCCCAAATTAAGACCTTTAGACTCGAATCAGAATAGCATCAGTTAACCAACTGGCCACGAAACTCTTTACCAATTTGTTATATAGGAACAATTTTTAATCTTGATTTTATTACAGCTAGTTGTGTAGCATTAGTGGTACCATTGGGGTCGATTGCAAGTGGCTTCCTAATGGACAGGATAGGACGTTTGAACACCATCAAGTTAACCGCGATACCCAACACCATAGGATGGGCCCTCATCGCACTAGCAACGAATGCTCCAATGCTATTAATCGGACGATTATTAACGGGGTTTGGAGGGGGTACGATGAAAATTATATACACAGGGTGACGTACAAGGAAACTTAAATCACTTTACTTTTTAGCTATTGGTACAGGTCCTGCAATTGTTTATATCACCGAAATAGCAAGGCCTGATATGAGAGGTGCTCTCATATGTACTTTTGCATCGTGTGCCTCTTTTGGTGAGTGAACTGTTGTTGATTTTCATAGTCATTAGTGTCCATTAGCTGTATTAGTCACTTTTTGACTCCATTCATATTAGTGAGGTATCAACCCTCTCCCACTTTTACAAATCCCATGTCCCACCTTGCAGAGCTTTATGATGCATGGACAGCCTCTTAGTCATTACTCTACATTGCAATTTTTATTCTAAGTCCGGAACTACTTTCGTGGACATCAAGGGATAATTCTGAGATTGTTTTAGGGATGCTCCTAACATATCTACAGGGATGGGTCTCGGATTGGCGTGTTTTGGCATGGAGTACCATAGCGTATAGCATCATTCCCGTAATATTCCTTTGGTTCATTCAGGAGAGTCCATTGTGGCTGGTCAGCAAAGGAAAAAACGAAAGGGCCAAGAAGTCGCTGGAGTGGTTCCACAAATACCATGATATGCGTATCTGTTCAAACTAATTTAATATGTTGGCTGACACACAAATATCTCGTAAGAAGAAAATGATTTGTTTTCCAGGAAACATTATATATCAGACCAAACTACTATATATACAATCAGTTATAAGTAGTTTGTGTGATACGAATATTTCTAAACCTTTTGAAATAAAAACTGCAACATTCTGTTGATCGATATTAACATGAAATGCATATTCATCTACTGATAACGCTGATATAGTTTGATAATAGTGCACTAACTAAAAATGTCAAATCATTTTACACCACGTTTCGCAATCAGTAATGATCAATAACAATGATTGCACTGTTTCAAAGGGGCCATTAAAATAGTTGCAGTTGTCTTGGTTCTTACACTTAGTTTCACCCTTCGTTTCAGTTTATTTTCCTGCTTTTAATCTATGAACCCTGATTTTTGAAGAAACCTCATTTGTATTATGGATCCATTAGGGTAAGACATTGAAGCATCACAAAATATTTGTATTTCTCTTTTTTATGATCCCTTTTCAGGGCAAGCTGTTACAGCTTACATAAGTAAGTTTTTTTTTACACGATATAGCGATATATTTAAAAATAGACCTTTTATAGAATTGATCCTTCTACAGGACCGTCGTACGACCGGAAACGGGATGAAAACCTTACAGAAGTAACAGCAAGCACCAAATCACTTAGTTTTTATGACAATAAAACGTTTAAAAGTTTATTACCACAAGTAAGTCTTAGCAAAAATTAGTTATCGTTTGGGAAGGTTCTCGAACTTTCTAGAAAATTTCGACGAATTTTTTACCTTACCTATATATATATAAATGTAGATACTGTTATGTATTATATCGTAACTATAAAGTACTTTTATAGGCATTTTACAGCAGGGGAAGTCCACATTGCACATTTTTTAAAGTTCGAGTTATTCCTTAATAATAATAATAATAATAAAAAGTAGAATGAAACAAAGTCACGAAACCATACCGACGTATACAGAAACGTGATATAAAGAGCCGGATTTTATAGATCATTAATGGCTTACTTCATAATAATGGTTTCTTTTTAAAAAATAAAACAATTACAAAAAGTCATCATCATAAGGTCGTCAGTCCTAAGACTGGTTGTACACGCATTACCACTCTTTCCTACCCTGCGCTAATCTTCGCATTTCCTTAAATCTAGAACATCCCACATCCTAAACTATTTGCGAACAGTAATCTAATCATGGTCTACCTCTACCCCTCCTCATGCCTGAGAAAGTGTCCTACCAACCTATCTCGCCTATTTTTTATTAACGTCCATGGAGTCCTCTGTTCTCCTATTCTTTCTAATACCTCTTCATTTCTAACATTCTCTATCCATGGTATCCTCTTCATTCGGCGGTAACACCACATTTCGGACGCTTCTAACCTTTTCTTTTCCACAGCGCCCATCGTCTATGTTTCGCACCCATACAGTGCCGCGCTCTAAACACACCTTTAGCAACCTTTTTGAAATTTCTAAATTAACTATTCGCAAGCATAGAAGTGACTTCTTCTTATTGAAGGCGACTCGACCCTGGGCTATCCTCTGCTTTATATCCCTACTACTTATTCCGTCCTGACTTATCTTACTTCCTAGATACCTAAAATCAGCCACTTCTTCTAATTTTTCGTCTTCTATCTTTATATTCGTTTATTACAAAAAAGTATCTGGTAGAAAATATATGTTACATGCAAATCAAGACGACACAAAACACGATCCAGAGTACACAAAAAACTGTAAATCTCACGAAGAGTACACTATTCCTATATCCAATCTGGTCCAAGTATTTTACTATATTTTCAGATTTTTGNTTATTTCTTATTTAACGTAAATTTGTTTTAGGGCAAGCTGCTACAGCTTACAGTAAGTATATTCTTTACTTTGTACTGGAAGGTATTTTAAAAGAAGCCTTTTTTAGAATTGATCCTTCTACAGGATATTCGTACGACCAGAAACAGGAAGAGAAACTAATAGAAATAATAGCAAGCACCAAATCACTTAGTTTTTATGACAATAAAACGTTCAAAAGTTTATTACCACAAGTAAGTGTATTTTCATTTATTATTATACTATGTGCGGCGCAAAGACCGTGAGAAGACATAAAAAAACACTTAAACACAATTAATTAATTAATTAATCAAGTTTTCGTAATCGCGAAAACCTTATCAATTTACGTTTTTACCATTAGATTTACTTGTTGATTTCCAAAAATTAACTGTTAATATCGTCAAATTGTTTTATTATTTCGAGGCCAAAGAGTACATGACACATTACTATTTGATAATATTATCAATTTTAATTTATTTAAAACACATTCGTAGTGTGTAGGAACATTTGTAATTATACATATAAAGTACTAAATAGTAACTAGAGAGAATTTGCATTTTAGTTGTTATTATTAATTAGTCCTTAATGATAATGAGAAAGTAAAAATGAAACAATATCACGAAACTACTTGTATTCGTATAGACATAAGTAATTGTGTGACAATTTTATAAATAAATAATGAATAGTTAGAATAATTCCTTCGTAGTATGTTCTTATTCAGGTCATAAATATCATACATATATTAGCAAAAAAATAACTTATGGTAATAAGCGGCAAATCAGGACTATACGGGGGTGATAGTCTTTGGTATTCAGAATACATACACAAACAACTGCAAATTCTACAAAGTCCTCAGTGAAATATTCCTATACTCGATCTGGTCTAAGGATTTCCCTTTCTTTTTAGATTTTTGCTACATTACTAGCATCATCTTTTCATATAGCAGTAGGCGTATCATTAGCGTATTCAGCAGTATTAGTGCCACAACTAGAGAGTCCAGAAAGTGATATTAAAGTTACCGTAACCGAAAGTTCATGGATAGGTAAGCTAAATCCTATTCCCTCAAACACTAGTATTTCTTTTTAAATGTTTATTTTATTACAGCCAGTTGTGTAGCGTTAGTGGTGCCATTAGGGTCCATCGGAAGTGGCTTCCTAATGGACAGGATAGGACGTTTGAACACCATCAAGTTAGCCGCAATACCCAACAGCATAGGGTGGGCCCTCATCGCACTCGCAACTAACCCTCCCATGCTTTTAATAGGACGATTGTTAACAGGGTTTGGAGGGGGTAAGAACGAAATTATATACAGTTGCAGGGTAGCGAATAAAAATATTAAAATTATTTTTAATTTTAGCCGTTGGTACGGGCCCAGCAATTGTTTATATAACCGAAATAGCAAGGCCTGATATGAGAGGTGCCCTGTTATGTACCTGCCCGTTGTACGCCTCTTTTGGTGAGTAAATGTTTGTTACAATTGGTAATATTTCGAAGAACAATCATATATTATTAATTAAAGGGATGGTAATAACGTATCTACAGGGTTGGTTCTCCAGTTGGCGTATTGTAGCGTGGAGTTCTATAGTGTACACCATTGTCCCCGTGTTATGTCTATGGTTTACTTACGAAAGTCCCACCTGGTTGGTTAGTAAAGGGAAAAACGAAAGGGCCAAGAAGTCGCTGGAGTGGCTTCACAAATATCAAAGCAAAAATCCTGAACAGATATTAGCATTAGAAAATAATAGAAATAAATCAACTAGGAATAGATGATAGATTTTATGGCAGCATTGAAGATAGAATTATTAGTAAGATTTTTTTATTTTCAACCACATATTTAAATAAGATAATGAGCAAAAATTTTTGGAAACACCAAGGGCAGAGAGTATGTAAATTATCACCCCATACAAAGATGAAAGTGGAAACCACACAGAAGGTGGTAAAATCTTTGCTTAACAGGGTAAGAATGTAACTTCTATCTCGGGAAGAGAACGACGCCCTTTCGTTTCGAAAATTAGAAGGGCATTGTAAGAACTATGTTATTAATTAATGTGATAAGTATGCGGATTTTGTATTAACGTATTAAAAATCGGGGAATACGTCAACCGACGAAGCATCATGACGTATTTGAAACGCCTACAACTGATAGTAATACCAAAATTGAATTAAACTAACTTTTCTGTACGGCCATCATAAGTCATAACAATCAAAAGTCATTTTATTTATGATTAAATATTACCTATTACAGTACAGACAAAATTAAATTGAACTAGCTTTTCCTTGCGATCATTAACATATGCTACACGACAAGAGGTACAAAAAATAATTTTATAGCCTGGCATATTATGATAGTAATACCAAAATTAAATTTCACTAACTTCTTATTAAGGTCATTAATATGTCAATTGGTAGGAAGCACAATAAATGATTTAATGTCCATGCATATTGGGATAGTAAGGGCAAAATTGAATTAAACNCAGGTAGGTACCTGCATTCGTTCATTGTCTTCCTCTTTATAGTACTGATTTTACTCCTCATTTTATCTTTCGTTCAACCCATTTATTTACAGGCCGTTGGTAGTGACATTAACCCATACATGGCGTCCGTATTGATAGGTACCGTTCGATTTTTAATGTCGATGGTAAACACAGTATTGCTTAAAAGGTTCCCAAAAAGGATCCTGATGATGGTCAGTTGTTGCGGTATGGCCGTTTGCATGTTCGTTTCTGGTCTTTTCACGCAATGGATACACGAAGGTGGAGTACCTTTTCACATTCATTCAATACCTTTATTTTATATAAGTACCTCGAAATCAATATTTATCAAATCAATAGTGACTTTAGACTTAACCATAACTTCAAGGATTAAGATCCGCCTTAAGTATAAATTCCAGCATAATTTACTCCTTAACTTTTATACCTTCCTCCGCTATATCCCATCGAATTATTCTCCTTCAAAGTGTGACCTAATTGAATAAAATAAAACAAAATTTCACAACCTTTTAATTTCACAAGAAATAATTGTTTCGTTAATCCTCAGACTCAAATATTTACTAGTATCTATTACATAGTATAGAGTGTAACTGGGGGTAGCTCAAGTTTCTAACTAGAAACTAAAGAAAAAAACCTATATATTTGGAAAATAATAAATATAAAGAATTAGGAGTATTACTAAACGACTAAACCGAATGTAATAATTGCCCACTTCCAAATTTGTTTTGAACAACCCCTGGGGTAGGTAGGTAACACCTACAATACTTTGTGATATTAGTGGTAATTACTGGAAGTTTGAGGAAGGCAAGATTGGCGAAACAATTGTTACTTGTGAAATAAAAGTGTGTAAAAACGTTGTTGTCTTATTTTATTCATTGAAATAGATTTTTATCAAGTACAGATCGAATCTGTTCACCTATCTTGAGAGTCCAAAAATTTAGCCATTCCAAAGTAATCCAACCAAATGGAAAATCAATTCCTTCCAACAGGTTTCAATATTATTGATTTTATTTATCTCGCTGTACATTTTAGGAACAACTAATCTCACATGGGTTCCCGTGGTGGCCCTTCTCATGTATGTGGTGACATCCATGATAGGACTTCTGGCAATCCCATGGACCATGACAGCAGAGATGTTCCCGTTGGATATCCGGGGCGTAGCCCATAGCATTGCCGTCGGGATAGCGAACATACTCATGTTTGCGGCAGTTCAAAGTTACAGGTCCCTCGACGTAGCCCTGGGGGGCGCCCACGCCGTCCAATATTTCTACGGGATTGTATCCCTCTCGGGGCTCATTTACGTGTTCATTTTCGTCCCGGAAACGTACGGGAAGAAATTGTCGGAAATCGAAGAGTATTTTAACAACAACACCATCTACTTGACGCAGAAATTGAGGGCAAAAAAGGAGAAGAAAAAACTGGCTCAAAATAGGAATCCGATAGTAAAAAATTCTAAAATAAAAAAGGAAGGTAGCAAGAACAACGACAACAACGAGCAATGTGAGAAAATGATACCTGCTTAGAAATACATATATAATTTGCATCTCGTAATGATAAACGATAGAAAAAATAACTAGTTCGTAGAAGAGCATCTCTAAACATTGTGATAAATTCTTAGGCGCAGATAATTATTATTTAATTAATTAGATATATAATAGTAATGCAAAGCAAAATATTTGGGTAAGTTGCGTACAAACAATAGCATTTTTTAATTATCTTAATGGCATTTTTTGTGTCGGTATACATACAAACGTTTACGATCTAATTTGCATTTCATTTTAATGTTAAACTGAAAATTTAAATCACAAAAACAAAGGAGATTATTAAAACATAAAAGTAATCGACAATAATATTGAATAATTTATGTGTTTATGTTGTAACGTTTATGTGACGAAGCCGAACTGTTTTCAATTTTTATTAATAAATTCTATTTATTATTTTATTGGCTTTTTAATCTTGAATGTTACCATTTGTTCTCTATTCTATGTACCGTATGCGAAAGTATACTTCGTTTACTTTCTGTAGCGATGTGACCTTCAGTTTGACCTGCGCAAAGTAGAAAAGAACAGCACTAGGCCAGAAAAGGAAGGAGACAACTCTTAACCGGTGACGAGCGTATAATCCGTACAGTACTGCACGGAAAAATTGACCATTTTATCCACTACAATTGCATTGCTCAAATGTGCTGTTATTGGTACCATTTACTACTGAAAATATCAACGAGATGTTTATTTATATCTGAAGACATATTAAAGACTTTAACGCTTGTTTTCGACTCGCACTAATATTCATGACTAAACAAAACTTTTGGCAGGTACTGTATGAAAAAGTATGTTTAATGAACAAGAGTCAAGAGTATAATGAGCTTTTTTCTCCCTACCTACGATTTTGCCAGCGCGCATCCAAGACATTGGAAGGGGCACATCGCTAGAGAAAGTAAATGAAGTATACGAATACGAATTAATACGCACTTCTGCGAAGCGGCAATGTAAAATGCTTAATATTTTTGTTATTCTAAACCCTTTAACTCGAATTTCTGCATTTTCCTGTAACTGGAGAATTAAGTGCGTATTTTACATGACAAACTGTCTCTTTAAGTCCAATTTTCTGAAAAAGCAGCCGCACAAATCACAGCTTGCGCTTTTAAGATTGTAATAAAGGTTATTAGAGGTGGACTTAACATGGACCAGGGATTGTACTGAACTCTAAAAAAATGTAGTACACCTCAACATCCTAGTGTATTTATGGGGAAAGTTGGCGTGCTCAAAGTTATAATCAACACCATGAACCAACGCAGAATCTATAGTCTGTTCAATAGGTATCGCGAATTTTGTGTTTTTATATGCCACAGTCAACATTCGGAACGCGTTCGCACACTTAATTTTGTTTCTACAACTCCAAAGTTTCAAAGGGTTTGACAGAGGGCCATTTCCGTAAGGGTCTGGCGTGGTTCTTCTTCTTACCGAGCGGCATGGCCTAGAGGTCTACACCATTGCTTAGCATTCGGGAGGACGCCGGTTCGATTCCGCGTCCGTCTGCCTTGGTCCAAGTTTTTCTGTGGTTTCCTTGGATCACTTAGGCAAATGCTGAGGCAGTAATATTCCACAGATAATCTTTCATTCTCTTCTGT
>NW_020439302.1:2908979-2922480 GCF_000699045.2 Agrilus planipennis
TAATAATTGTGGTGTGGTTAAAAAATATTCTTTCTGATTGATGAACTATAACTATTTACATTACTAATGGTTAAGACGTCCGACCGCGCTGACTATCCGTCACGAACTCTCCTTAATGTATATACACTACTAACCTTTTTGCTACCATAAAAATTACCCTCTTTTAGAAAAAGAACACAAAAGTAAAATACTAAGAACTAACAACAAGACATACACGTTTCTTAACATTACTTAATAGTTACATATACCTATAATAATATTTATTTATCGTTGTACCAAAAAAAATAACACTAAGTATATGTCACTTCTTCTAATTTTTCGTCTTCTATCTTTATATTCGTTCATTACAAAAAAGTATCTGGTAGAAAATATATGTTACATGCAAATCAAGACGACACAAAACACGATCCAGAGTACACAAAAAACTGTAAATCTCACGAAGAGTACACTATTCCTATATCCAATCTGGTCCAAGTATTTTACTATATTTTCAGATTTTTGCTACATTACTCGCATCGTCCTTTCACATAACAGTAGGCATATCTTTAGCGTATTCGGCAGTATTAGTACCACAACTGGAAAGCCCAGAAAGTAATGTTAAAGTTACCGTCACCGAAAGTTCATGGATAGGTAAGCTAAATCCTATTGCCACAAACACTAGTATTTCTTTTTAAATGTTTATTTTATTACAGCCAGTTGTGTAGCGTTAGTGGTGCCATTAGGGTCCATTGGAAGTGGCTTCCTAATGGACAGGATAGGACGTTTGAACACCATCAAGTTAGCCGCAATCCCTAACAGTATAGGATGGGCAATCATAGCACTAGCGACTAATGCGCCGATGCTTTTAATTGGACGATTATTAACAGGGTTCGCGGGGGGTAAGAATAAACTTCTCTATAGGTGCAAGAAGGCGTATTAAAATATTAAAATTTGATACATTATAGCTGTTGGTACAGCCCCTATAATTGTTTATGTCACCGAAATAGCAAGGCCTGACATGAGAGGTGCCCTTTTGTGCACTTGTCCCTTGTGTGCCGCCCTTGGTAAGTAAATCTTTGCTACCATTCGTATGTAGGTAATATTTGAAAGGATAATCGCATATCAATGATTATAGGGATGGTCATAACGTATCTACAAGGCTGGATATCGAATTGGCGCATTGTAGCGTGGAGTTGTATAATTTATACCATTGTTCCTATATTGTGTCTATGGTTCATATACGAGAGTCCCGTGTGGTTAATTAGTAAAGGAAAACACGAAAGGGCCAAGAAGTCCTTGGAGTGGTTCCACAAATACCAAAACAAAAATCCTGAACAAGTGAGTCATGACGTAAGAGAACGATGTTTTTTGACGTGACAACGTCTTATAATTCGATGGAGCCGGCTGCACGCACGAAAAAACATGACTCATGCGGCGTTACCTCGCTCTGAGGCGTTCCATTTAAGGCTTGAAGTGCAAGCGAGAGCGCGGAACGAGCGACAAAGAGGCACAGTCGGCCTCCGTGTTCGGCAGCGTTCGACATCTGTCTCTCTCCTACTTCCTACTTGAGCGAGCGATGCGTCCGCGTGGACAGCTCCTATACAATAATACATTTCCATTTACCTCCTTCTCTATATCCATACAAAATATCTATCAAACAAATAAAATTAAAATTTTCTTTTGAAAAATGAAACCATTCCATCAGTATATTTCTTATGACGTTGTCACGTTCAACTATCGTCAGTAAACTGACTTTACAGACAACCGATTTTTATGAAGTTACCTGGTTATTGCAGTAAATGATAATTGTTGTTGTATTTCTTCAGAATTTCGCTCACATTCAGCTTTCAATTTTACAAAAGGAACACAAAATTAAATTAGAACAGGAACAACAGGAGAAAAGACGCGGCGGTGCTGCCCAAATGTTAAAGAAATTCTCCAGACCCACGGGATACAAACCCCTCATAATTCTTCTAGGATTATTTTTTGTCCAGCAGTTTTCAGGAATATATGTGACCCTCTTCTACGCAGTGACATTCTTCCAAGTAGGTACCTGCATTCGTTTATTGTCTTCCTCTTTATAGTACTGATTTTACTCCTCATTTTATCTTTCGTTCAACCCATTTATTTGCAGGCCGTTGGTAGTGACATTAACCCATACATGGCGTCAGTTTTGATAGGTGCCGTTCGATTTCTGATGTCCATAGTAAACACAGTATTACTTAAGAGGTTTCGAAAAAGGATCCTGATGATGATCAGCTGCTGTGGAATGGCCGTTTGCATGTTCGTATCCGGTCTTTTCACACAACGGATACACAAAGGTGTAGTATCTTCTTCACACCAAACAAATATCCTATTTTTGGGATTACTAACCCAAAAATGTATATTTCTCAAAATCTTTAGATTCAACCATAGTTTCAAAGGTTAAGGTGTCACATAAATATGAAGGCACTCCCCCCCGCCCCTCTAATTTTTTGTTTATTTATTTTTCAAGTCATGAAGGTTTAATCTTGTCTAAAAATTCAGTCGTAATTCACTTCCCTTTTAACTAATGAAGCCAAATTTAAAATCAATCGATATTATTTACTTGGCTGTCCTTATCAGGAACAACAACTCACACATGGGTTCCTGTGGTGGCCCTTCTAATGTACGTGGTGACATCCATGATAGGTCTTATGGCTATCCCATGGACCATGACTGCGGAAATGTTCCCGTTGGATATTCGGGGCGTAGCTCATAGCATTACCATCGGAATTGCGAACGTACTCATGTTCGCAGCCGTTCAAAGTTACAGGTCCCTCGATGTAACCCTGGGGGGCGCCCACGCCGTCCAATATTTCTACGGGGTTGTGTGCCTCACAGGACTCATTTACGTGTACATTTTCGTCCCGGAAACATACGGGAAGAAATTGTCGGAAATCGAAGAGTATTTTAACAACAACACCATCTACTTAACGCACAAATTGAGGGTAAAAAACGAGGCGAAAAAGGCAAAAAAACAAAAGAATTCTAAAATCAGAGAAGTCATCGAGAACAATGACAATAACGAACAGTGCGAGAAAATGATACCAGCTTAGAAAACTCATAGAACAGACAATTATATGTATGTATATGTAATGTAATGCAATACACAAACAACAACAATCTTTTAATTGTTTTCTTGGCATTTTTCTGTAAGGACGCGGTTTTTATTGAATTTTATTGCCAAGTTTACCTTTAGTTTCAAATTTAGACTGAAAATTTAGAACACGAAAGTAAATGAAATAATAAACGGTAAAACAACACGGAATGCTTTTTATATTTATTTTGTAAATTTTATGTGTTAACACTGGACTGTTTTTAGTTTNTATTTTTAATTAAAACAAAAAAACGCCTCGACGATTACTGATAAACAACATTTAAAGAGTCGTATCGCCCGAACTCATTAGCACTTTGCTACGTCACTGTGTATTCTTTTATTAGCCATGGTTACCTTTTCTATTACAACATAAATGTGCCAATTGAATTATAATAATAAAATCCCTCAAAAATCAAATGACGAGAATTTAACCATAAACTAATAAATTGTGGATTGTCAAATAGAATAGTGCGATAATCCTGCTTTTTAATTTTGAAGAGTGTTTTGTGGTGCTTTTTAAATGCGGCTACGAAAATATTTGCTAAAGATCTAATGTGAAAGAGGGTAAAATTAAACTGAACTAACATTTATCTTTTGATTACCTCAAAGATTCGAGTGGACCAAGTTTAATAAAAAATGGAAACATATTAAGGTTTCTATAAACATTATTATTTACATGCTTTCGTGTTTGAAATAGATAACCAGCAAATGTTGATAACTGCAGATCAAAAAGTCACATAATATTCGAACAATAATGTATCATGAAAACGTAAAACGACGTAAATCAGAAAATCCTCAATCAGATAATAGTCTGAAACATTTTTTTAATCGATTTTAACTTGAGATAGGTACATATTCAACTGCTGATAGTATTTAGACACTTAGAGTTATTAGATAACAATATGCTGAAAATGTCAAATCATTTTTCGTCACATTTCGCAAATATTGTCAATAAAAATGATTGTGTTTTTTCAAAAGCATCATTAATGTTTTCTTGATGGTTAGTTTGACATTGTTTCTGTTGGTTCTTTTTCTTCTTAGTTTAGTAGATTCTTCTTTTTTTTTTTTGTTTTTGAAGAAATCCCAATTGTAAAAGACAACTATGGATCCAATGAGGTAAGACATATGGATATATCATAAATAATTATATTTCTAGTCTAACTCGTATTTTAAATAATCTCTTTTTTAGGGAAAGTTGCTACAGCTTACAGTAAGTACACTTTTACCTAATAAGTAGTAGAGAAATTTAATTAAAAAAGGGCGTTTTTAGAATTGATCCTTCTACAGGACATCCATACGACGAAGAGGATGAAAAACTAGCAGAAATAATAGGAAGCACCAAATCGCTTAGCTTTTATGATAATAAAACTTTCAAAAGTTTATTACCACAAGTAAGTTTACTTTTATTTTTTGTATAAACTACCCCAAACGTTAATTGTTTTATGTAATTAATACAACATTTTTAATACATTTACGTCTTATTTTCCTGGAAACGGTATTAATTTTATTATCAATTTCATTTCCTGTAGAACTGATTCTCTCATTATCTTTCGACATGTTCAAGTGTATACGTAGATTACAATAACCCCAGCAGCCGCGAAAGCCTTCGTCCAAACCACAGATTGTAAAAGAAAACATTTATTTATATAAATGTAACGTAATGGATTAGAGGCCGTTGATTTTTTGCAATTATTAACCCTCCCTACCCTTCGCTTACCCCCCTCCCATAGTTACGTACATGCATTTTACAATGTGTTCTGGTTTCTTTATTGATTAATGAGCAGCAGTTAGAAATCCCTAAAAATGCATTCGATTTCAAACATACAAATGAAGGATGACCATATGCGTTCAAACCAAAATCGACTAAATTTTGTACAAAACCGAAAAAGTTAAAAAATAAATACTGCTGACGTAATCACCATCCAAACCCGCCCCCATCCCCCATGTCATCAAAAATAAGCAAAGCAAACACCACCGTTCCCCTGTAGTGCTTACGTAATACTTGAACGGTCCCTTACCCATTAGATAACATGAATATTTTATTCGTCATTATTGGTTCAATATAGGCGACAAACAAAAAAAATCGATTAAATTCCACGTAGGGCCCAATTAACTATTCCTACACCCAATCTGGTCCAAATACATATTGTACTGTTTTCAGATTTTTGCTACCTTACTAGCGGCATCTTCTCAGATACCAGTGGGCGTATCCGTAGCGTATTCGGCAGTACTGGTGCCTCAGCTAGAAAGCCCAGAAAGTGATATTAAAGTTACCGTAACGGAAAGTTCGTGGATTGGTAAGAAAAAATCCTTCTAATTAGGGATTCGGGTCTAAAAGTCATCGTTGGTTTGAGTTGCTTTCTAACGTTTCGCTAGCCCGAGTGGCGACTTCTTCAGAGGTGCTTCCACCTCCAATGACGGATGGGGACTGACGAATTCTCCAACGCAAGTTGTATTTATTCCGGTGGGTAGGAAACGGGGCTTGTTTGGGTTTAGTCAACCGTTGGGATGTTCCTGAGGGTCAGGTTTCAGATATGGTTGAGTCTGAGGGTCTTCTCTTTCTTTTTGAACATCTCCGGATGTTTTTGGATCTCGATAGCCTCTCTAACTACCTGGCTGTGATAGCCGTTGACCGAAAGTAACAATTTGCAGTTCTCAAAGAGTATTTTTTGGTCACCATTACTCAGTAAGTGTTCGGCAGCACTTTTCAGAGTGTTCTAGCTGGTAGCTTGCTTTACGCTCCCTCAGTCTCGTTCCCGTCGATCTCTTAGTAGTTCCTATGTAGACCTTTCCACAGGAACAGGTTATTCGGTAAACCCCTGAGGCTGAAAGAGGATTCCTTTTGACCTCAGTTGATCGGATGGTCTGATGGATCTTCTCTGTAGGTTTAAAGATGATTCTGATGTCGCGTGTCTTCAAGACTCTGTCAATTTGATCCATGACCTTAGGGACATATCGTACCAGAAAGATAGTGCGACTTTCGTTGATCCATGTTGTCTTTAGGCTGTTCGTTGATCTCTCTAACTGGCTCTTTTTGTAACCATTCGCCCCGAAGGCGGTCTTGAAGTGTCCCAGTTCCGTCTGAAAATTTTCCGGTTCGCAGATCCTTCAAGTTGTCCTAATGTCATAATTCTAACTTGTGTGATGTTTGGATAAAGCGTGCAGATACCTGTCCATATCTGTGAGTTTCCCATATACCATGTGGTCCAATTTGTTGTCTCATTTCCCCACTGGTTGGTCTTCTCAGTCTCCATGGTGAACTGGTTGCTTGGATGTCATCCGTTCAGGTGTTGGAGGAAGTGATTCAGCTTATCTATTCCGTGTTCCCAAATTAAGACCTTTAGACTCGAATCAGAATAGCATCAGTTAACCAACTGGCCACGAAACTCTTTACCAATTTGTTATATAGGAACAATTTTTAATCTTGATTTTATTACAGCTAGTTGTGTAGCATTAGTGGTACCATTGGGGTCGATTGCAAGTGGCTTCCTAATGGACAGGATAGGACGTTTGAACACCATCAAGTTAACCGCGATACCCAACACCATAGGATGGGCCCTCATCGCACTACCAACGAATGCTCCAATGCTATTAATCGGACGATTATTGACGGGGTTTGGAGGGGGTACGATGAAAATTATATACACAGGGTGACGTACAAGGAAATTTAAATCACTTTACTTTTTAGCTATTGGTACAGGTCCTGCAATTGTTTATATTACCGAAATAGCAAGACCTGACATGAGAGGAGCCCTCATATGTACTTTTGCATCGTGTGCCTCTTTTGGTAAGTGAATTGTTTTTGATTTTCATCGTCATTAATGTCCATTAGCTGTATTAGTCACTTTTTGACTCCATTCATATTAGTGAGGTATCAACCCTCTCCCCCTTTTACAAATCCCATGTCCCACCTTGCAGAGCTTTATGATACATGGACAGACCCTTAGTCACTACTCTACATTGCAATTTTAAGTCCGGAACTACTTTCGTGGACATCAAGGGATAATTCTGAGATTGTTTTAGGGATGCTCCTAACATATCTACAGGGATGGGTTTCGGATTGGCGTGTTTTGGCATGGAGTACCATAGCGTACAGCATCATTCCCGTAATATTCCTTTGGTTCATTCAGGAGAGTCCATTGTGGCTGGTCAGCAAAGGAAAAAACGAAAGGGCCAAGAAGTCCTTGGAATGGCTTCACAAACATCAAACCCAAGATCCTGAACAAGTGGGTAACAACACAAGAATACAAAAAAGAGAAAGAAAGCTGTCACATTCTATTGATGTCTCTTGTTGTGTTTCGTTACAGAATTTCGCACACATTCAACTTTCGATTTTACAAAAAGAACACCAAGTTAAGTTGGAGAAAGATCAAATGGAGAAAAACCGGGGCGGTGCAGTCCAAATGTTAAAAAAGTTCTTCAGACCAACGGGATACAAACCCCTCATGATCCTTTTCGGATTATTTCTTATCCAGCAGTTTGCAGGAATATATGTGACCCTCTTCTACGCAGTGACATTTTTCCAGGTAATAACAATATTTATTTAATTTATCTACTTAACATGTACAGTACTGACAATAAAATTTGAATGACTTAAACAACCCATCCATTCACAGGCCGTTGGTACCGAGATGAATCCGTACATGGCTTCCGTATTGATAGGTACCGTTCGATTCTTAATGTCGCTAGTAAACACAGTGTTACTTAAAAGGTATCCAAAACGGATCCTGATGATGATCAGTTGTTGCGGGATGGCCGTTTGCATGTTCGTTTCTGGTCTTTTCACGCAATGGATTCGCGAAGGTGAGATACCTTTTTTACATTAATATCCTGTCTTCAGGACCTCACAATATAAAATCCATCACATTGGTTTAATGATCAAATTCTCACATAAAAGTTAAAGCTCAATTTTACCATGGGCCTCTTTATTAATCAATCTGTCCAAAAGGTTAGCAACCTTTTAAAACAATAAAAAGTTTTTTGACGTGACAACGTCTTATAATTTGATGGAGCCGGCTGCACGCACGAAAAAAAAGTGACTCATGCGGCGTTACCTCGCTCTGAGGCGTTCCATTTAAGGCTTGAAGTGCAAGCGAGAGCGCGGAACGAGCGACAAAGAGGCACAATCGGCCTGCGCGTTCGGCAGCGTTCGACATCTGTCTCTCTCCTACTTGAGNATTCCTTTTGACCTCAGTTGATCGGATGGTCTGATGGATCTTCTCTGTAGGTTTAAAGATGATTCTGATGTCGCGTGTCTTCAAGACTCTGTCAATTTGATCCATGACCTTAGGGACATATCGTACCAGAAAGATAGTGCGACTTTCGTTGATCCATGTTGTCTTTAGGCTGTTCGTTGATCTCTCTAACTGGCTCTTTTTGTAACCATTCGCCCCGAAGGCGGTCTTGAAGTGTCCCAGTTCCGTCTGAAAATTTTCCGGTTCGCAGATCCTTCAAGTTGTCCTAATGTCATAATTCTAACTTGTGTGATGTTTGGATAAAGCGTACAGATACCTGTCCATATCTGTGAGTTTCCCATATACCATGTGGTCCAATTTGTTGTCTCATTTCCCCACTGGTTGGTCTTCTCAGTCTCCATGGTGAACTGGTTGCTGGGATGTCATCCGTTCAGGTGTTGGAGGAAGTGATTCAGCTTATCTATTCCGTGTTCCCAAATTAAGACCTTTAGACTCGAATCAGAATAGCATCAGTTAACCAACTGGCCACGAAACTCTTTACCAATTTGTTATATAGGAACAATTTTTAATCTTGATTTTATTACAGCTAGTTGTGTAGCATTAGTGGTACCATTGGGGTCGATTGCAAGTGGCTTCCTAATGGACAGGATAGGACGTTTGAACACCATCAAGTTAACCGCGATACCCAACACCATAGGATGGGCCCTCATCGCACTAGCAACGAATGCTCCAATGCTATTAATCGGACGATTATTAACGGGGTTTGGAGGGGGTACGATGAAAATTATATACACAGGGTGACGTACAAGGAAACTTAAATCACTTTACTTTTTAGCTATTGGTACAGGTCCTGCAATTGTTTATATCACCGAAATAGCAAGGCCTGATATGAGAGGTGCTCTCATATGTACTTTTGCATCGTGTGCCTCTTTTGGTGAGTGAACTGTTGTTGATTTTCATAGTCATTAGTGTCCATTAGCTGTATTAGTCACTTTTTGACTCCATTCATATTAGTGAGGTATCAACCCTCTCCCCCTTTTACAAATCCCATGTCCCACCTTGCAGAGCTTTATGATACATGGACAGACCCTTAGTCACTACTCTACATTGCAATTTTAAGTCCGGAACTACTTTCGTGGACATCAAGGGATAATTCTGAGATTGTTTTAGGGATGCTCCTAACATATCTACAGGGATGGGTCTCGGATTGGCGTGTTTTGGCATGGAGTACCATAGCGTACAGCATCATTCCCGTAATATTCCTTTGGTTCATTCAGGAGAGTCCATTGTGGCTGGTCAGCAAAGGAAAAAACGAAAGGGCCAAGAAGTCCTTGGAATGGCTTCACAAACATCAAACCCAAGATCCTGAACAAGTGGGTAACAACACAAGAGAACGATGTTTTTTGACGTGACAACGTCTTATAATTCGATGGAGCCGGCTGCACACACGAAAAAACATGACTCATGCGGCGTTACCTCGCTCTGAGGGGTCACTGCGAACGCACAACTGTCTACATGACTTAATTAATTTTTTTTTAAATAAAATTGAGCTAACTTACAGTAGGAACGATTATCCCTTTGTCATGTGTGAAGTGATATGCACCAAAAGTTTAGGAAAAATTTCCTAATTGGCTAGAATTATCCACCGATGATTCAGGTTAGGTTAGGTTATACTAAAGAGGATCAATATGATTCAAATATAAGTGCCATAGCACCGACTCATACGTTCAAATTAATACGGGTACAGCTAATTATTACTTGATTGATTAATTAGTTATACGCAGTAGGTAATGCAATGCAAAGTAAGTCGGTATTTTATTATTTTCATATTATTCCTTGTATATATATGTACATTAGCTGTTTGTATTAAATTTTATTATCTAGATTATTTTCAATTTTAATGTTAAAACACGAAAAAAAAGAAAGCTATCGACAATAATATTATTGAATATTTTATGTGTTTATTTTGTAAATTTTATGTGTTAACACTGGACTGTTTTTAGTTTAATAAAACAATAAATCATATTTATTATTTTAATTTCTGTTCATTTTTGAAATGTTAATAGTTGACTTTAAAAAAACCCACATAAAACTAAAAGCAATTATTTTAAGATTTTGTTTCGTAATTTATTGTGCCATAAATGGATCTTTATAAAACATATCTCTTTACGCCAGTGATAGAATATGGCAATGCTTTTGTTAGGTTCGGTTTAGTCAAATGAGAAATCGTATTGCGACTAACGCATCTTTTTGTTGATAAAGTGTTTATGTATAAACGCTATTATGCCCTATAAATGCGTAAATAATGGCATTCTTTTTTCTTAAATCTGCTATACCATACACGCGTCAACGAACTAAGAAACTAGTTAAAAGAAATCTAACACAAGCGCAACTGATAACTTATCAAACACACCATATTAAATAATTAATTAATTAATTAGTAACACTTTTATGGTAATTCTAACAAATTACATCAGCAAATAAAAATAAATTAATTTTTGTAATCAAAGGTAAAGGTCTAGATGATGGCCCNACCATGCAAAAGTGTATCTCTAAACATTGTGATATAAACCCTTATAAAATTAATAATTTGTAAAGGAATATTTTGTGGAGTTATGTACCCTCAAAATACCAAACAATGGGATTACCTGGCTATTAAAACACTTTATTAATGAATTGAAATAACTAACGCTAACGCCTAATTTTGGTATGCAGGATGTAATTTTAGATTAAAAATTACCAATATTCGTCGTAGGGTCATAAGTAGGAAATGGAAGCATCAGCGACTTAAATCCTATCCACGGAATTGGCCCAGCTACCTTAGCAACTCATGTGGAATTTCGATTGACCAATTATACCATTTGAAAGGTCAGAAAACGGTCAAGAAAGGTCAATCGGTTTGATTAATTGATCAGCGATAGAAAAATTTTTATTAAGCATTAAACTTTTTCAAGGTCAATTAAGAATTTGAGCACCTCATTTCAATGTCAAATCAATTTTATTTAAAAAAAATTAAGTCACGTAGACGCTGGATGTCATCCGTTCAGGTGTTGGAGGAAGTGATTCAGCTTATCTATTCCGTGTTCCCAAATTAAGACCTTTAGACTCGAATCAGAATAGCATCAGTTAACCAACTGGCCACGAAACTCTTTACCAATTTGTTATATAGGAACAATTTTTAATCTTGATTTTATTACAGCTAGTTGTGTAGCATTAGTGGTACCATTGGGGTCGATTGCAAGTGGCTTCCTAATGGACAGGATAGGACGTTTGAACACCATCAAGTTAACCGCGATACCCAACACCATAGGATGGGCCCTCATCGCACTAGCAACGAATGCTCCAATGCTATTAATCGGACGATTATTAACGGGGTTTGGNGTTTTGTTCAAGTGACCACCCTCTTTCGATCCTCCACCCGCTTGAAAATAATTTTTTTATTGAATTTTATTTGAATTATAGTGCATGAAAATTGTCAAAATAATCAACTTTCAACCCCCATAACTTTTTAAGGGGGTGAGCCCGCCGCAAATTGTTTATGGGGTTTTACTCAGGTGACCACCCTCTTTCGATCCCCCTACCCTCTTTCAATCCCCTCTACCCCCTCCTCCATCTAACCCCCATAACTTTTTATGGGGGTGAGATCGCCAGGAACTTTTTATGTTACAGTGGTGGGGGAGACCTCCTCTTTCGATCCTCCCCACTTCCTCTAGACATTTACCTAATCAAATTTTATACAGATAAATTAATTGTTTATTGAAGGCGTTCTGTAGTTAAAACCAAAACGTTGGACTGAAGCTGAAGTCTCATATAAAATATTCGCCCTACTCATTATTGTCGACAAACCCTTAAAAATACAAAAATTAATAGAATAATCAATGACACCATTAGTTGTTCTTCCGACCTGACCTTTACTACATAAAATAACAATAAAGATAAACCACATCCGCAGATCTACATATAATACATTCTTCAACAATTATATTTGTTATTGTTTATTTACATTTCAAACTCCTTAAATCGTTAAAATGAAATGTGAAAAGTGAGTACAAAGCGCACTCTTCTTTTTATTTAAGTCGAAATTCGTTCAAACAACAAAAAAATCTTTTGGAGGGTTGTTTAGATATTGATTAAGGTAATAAATTAAAAAATTTTATTTCGTACTTGTATTGTTTCTAGTGAGCAGATATTTTCTGTCATCATGAACGACAAGAAGACTGAAGATAAATTAGCAGAAATTATGGCAAGCAAGATGACATTAACTAACTATGAAAGTAAATCAATCAAAACAATTCTACCCCAGGTTAGTAGGCCACTACAGTAATTGTCTATATATATGTATTTTTAATACTTAAATCGTGGATGCGCACAATTTATTTTTGAAAACGAAATCGAAAATACACAAAACAGTTTTCTAATTTTTAACAATTTAAAAAACATAATTTCACACTTGAAGTTTCAAAGACTTATTTTGCGTAATTAAAAACTAATTTCTCTTAGTGCATTGGTACAATTCTTTCGTCGACCCTTAATACATTTGTCGGATTTAGTTTGGCATATTCTGGTATACTCATACCAGCCATTGAAAGCTCAGATTCGGATATAAAAGTGACAAAAGCAGAAAGCTCTTGGATAGGTGAGTGAACAATCGTCAGTCATCCTGAATACGTAATTTTTAAAAAACCCATTATTTATAAAGCTAATTATTATAAGAAACAGTAATCCAAAATTTCACGCGAAAAGTTTACAACTCTAGCGTGTCGTGACTGAAATAATTAAATTCAAAAACTTGTTAGATACTTATATACATTCCCTCTAAAATGTTGTGAATTTTTTTATTTATAACTAGCTGACTCGGCAGACTTCGTACTGCCTCAATCGATAAATAAAAGACCTAAACTTTTGTATAAAATAAACTTAAAACAAACAAAAGGAGTCCATCTATATATATATATAAGTGAATTGCTGTTCGTTAGTCTCGCTAAAACTCGAGAATGGATGGACCGATTTGGCTAATTTTGGTCTTGAATTATTTGTGGAAGTCCAGAGAAGGTTTAAAAGGTGAATAAATATGAAAGTTGTTAACTATCATTCAGATTATTTTTATGTAGATTGATAAATCTTAAGTTTTGTCACAAATTAAATTTCAGAACGCAACCATAATATTTGATATTTGACAACCAAGTTTATTTTATACAAAAGTTTAGGT
>NW_020439302.1:2924077-2951316 GCF_000699045.2 Agrilus planipennis
ACGATTTTCCTGCTTTTCCATTTTTACGAAAACCACAGAGGCGTCTTGTTCAGCGTGCTGTCAAACCTACACTAGCAAGGAGATCGGGCTGAAACTATAGCTACAAGCTATCCAAGGATGGTACTATAGAATGTCACCTCAAGGTAGGCCTAGTGGCGTCATCTCTTGGTTAGGCCGGAAACTTATCAATCCACCCTCGTATAATATTCACTTTTAAGTAAAAGAAAATGCCTTTTTTCGACATTAGTAACCTCTCAAATAATAATAATTTTTTTTTTATTAAATGTGCATTTTTGTCACACTGTAGCGAGCATTACGACGTTAATGATAGCCTTGGCTGGCCTTATCTGCGGTCCCATAATGGACAAGGTAGGAAGATTAAACACCATAAAAGTATCCATTATGCCCATGTTTATTGGCTGGATCCTTATTGCTACGGCCAATAACGTTCACATGTTATTTGTAGGTAGAATTTTAATTGGCATAACAGGAGGTAACTACGTAATTCAATTTTTAATTAAGCGCATAACAAAAAATTAATAAAACAGATTAAATAATAAATTTCTAGCATTGGGGGTTAATCCTGTACCAGTTTATATAACGGAAATCGCCAGGCCAGATCTCAGGGGTGCACTGGTATCTGTTTTGACCTTATTTTCATGTATTGGTACGCCGCCCTAAATTATTATTTAGTAACAAACAATCAATCGATCAATTGCTAGGTATGGAGCTCGTATATTTATCAAACATCGTGATGGGATGGAGAACCATGGCTTGGGCCGCAACGGGACTTTGTTTTCTACCAATAATTTTGCTTTTTTTCATTCACGAAAGTCCCGCTTGGTTGATAAGCAAGGGTAGAGAAACCGAAGCTAAAAACTCTCTGAAATGGTTACACAAGTATCACAAACAGCATCCAAATGATCAGGTTTTTATTATTATAAACAAACGAAAACAAAACTTTTGGATTTTAAAGGCGATAACGTTTTAGGATATAGTCGAAATTCACCTGTCAATTTTGAAAAAAGAACAAAACATAATGCAGGAATTTGACCAACAAAAACAAAAGAGAGGAAGTAAATTACGAGAATTTTTAAAACCTACGGGTTACAAACCAGTCATAATTTTACTAGGTTTATTCATTATTCAACAGTTCTCAGGGGCCTATGTTATTATTTTTAATGCGGTCATATTTTTTGAGGTAAGTATCATATCATCATCATAACGTCGTCAGTCCTAAAACTGATTGGACACGCACCTCCACTCTTTCCTATCCTGAGTTAGTCTCCTGTTTCTGCTTTTAATATGTCTCTAACAAGCCCTTCATGCCTGAGAAGGTGTCCTACCAACCTATCTCGCCTATTTTTTATTTACTTCCATACAGTCCTTTGTTCTCCTATATCGCGTGACTTTTTTGACGTGACAACGTCTTATAATTCGATGGAGCCGGCTGCACACACGAAAAAACATGACTCATGCGGCGTTACCTCGCTCTGAGGCGTTCCATTTAAGGTTTGAAGTGCAAGCGAGAGCGCGGAACGAGCGGCAAAGAGGCACAATCGCCTCCGCGTTCGGCAGCGTTCGACATCTGTCTCTCTCCTACTTGAGTGAGCGATGCGTCCGCGTGGACAGCTGCTATACAATAATACATTTCCATTTACCTCCTTCTCTATATCCATACAAAATATCTATCAAACAAATAAAATTAAAATTTTCTTTTGAAAAATGAAACCATTCCATCAGTATTTTCTTATGACGTTGTCACGTTCAACTATCGTCAGTAAACCGACTTTACAGACAACCGATTTTTTGTTAAAAGCGACCTTATTCTGCGCTATCCTCGTTTTATATCTTCACTGCTCCTTCCATCCTGTCTTATCTGACTTCCTAGATACCGAAAATCAACTGCTTCTTCTTATTTCTCGTCTCCTATCTTTCCCTTGCATATCAATATTTTTGTTTAAGTATAACGTACTTAAAATAAAACTTGGATTCCTAAAGCCTTTTATTTAACTAAAGTGGGTTAGTCTCGTTAGGTTGTCTAAACAATGGTATAAATTTTAGGAAGTTGGTACAAATATAGACCCAATATTGGCATCAAATCTTATCACTGGTTCTACTGTTGTGATGTCCGTGTTTAACATATTCGCATTAAAAATTTTCAAGAAGAAACACCTTATGCTACTCAGCTGTGTTGGAATGGGAATATGTCTATTTATTTCTGGACTTTTTACGAAATGGATCCATGAAGGTATTTTTCTTTTAATCGAACATCTGACATTCGCACTGTACAAAGTGGTCAATCTTTTAGGTAAAACAGGCAACAAATGGATCCCTTTAGTTCTCTTGTTTATGTACATGGTAATAGCTATGATTGGTTTAATGCCAGTGCCGTGGACGATGTGTGCCGAAGTTTTCCCACTCGATCTACGTGGAATTGCGGCGAGTTTAGTAATTTCAATTGCGGCTCTAATAATGTTTGCATCCATTCAAAGTTACAGATATTTAAACTATCTGTTAGGAGGCTCTGTTGGCATTCAATTCTTCTATGGGATAGTATGCTTTCTGGGCGTCGGCTACATACACCTTTTCGTACCGGAAACCAAAGGAAAAAAGTTATCCGAAATTGAAGAATATTTTAAATAATAAATATAATCTAAATTTTGTGCACAGTACAAAAAAAAAACTGGGAATTATTTTTGTAGTATTATCTTGTTACGTCACGTTATGTATATAATAAATACGCTTTGGCTACTAATTGTTAAATAAATAAACCGAATATTTTCTTTCCTTTGTTATTTACGAAACAACCATTATCAAAATATATATTGAGAAAGAAAAACACAAATACACCTGTTTGGGAAATCCCACATTAGATAACGAAATTTCAACCCAACGTCAACAAAATTTAAGCTTACCGTTAAATAATTTCAGGCAAATAGATAAGATCATGCACAAGCTACAGGCGACGGATTTAATTGTAAGATAACGAAAATGATCAAGGCTGCGAAGCGCCGCCGACTCATGGGGCTCTACAAGTGCCCCCGTATTCCAGTGATGTATTTCTCGAAAAATTATAAAGTTAGGAGTTATGTATTTCAGAATTTTATAGTTTGATTTTTATTTTTGACGTGACAACGTCTTATAATTCGATGGAGCCGGCTGCACGCACGAAAAAACATGACTCATGCGGCGTTACCTTGCTCTGAGGCGTTCCATTTAAGGCTTGAAGTGGAAGCGAGAGCGCGGAACGAGCGACAAAGAGGCACAATCGGCTTTCGCGTTCGGCAGCGTTCGACATCTGTCTCTCTCCTACTTGAGTGAGCGATGCGTCCGCGTGGACAGCTGCTATACAATAATACATTTCCATTTACCTCCTTCTCTATATCCATACAAAATATCTATCAACCAAATAAAATTAAAATTTTCTTTTGACTATCGTCAGTAAACCGACTTTACAGACAACCGATTTTTTTTTTCTATAAGGAATTCCAAAGATTGCGAATGTCCAAACGATTCACTGGATTCAAAACTTTAATTAATATGATGCAGGGTATCCAGAAAGGGTAGGGGATCAGAAAAAAGTCCTTTTTGTTAATTTTAGACACGTCTCTCTGGAAACGGCTGTCATTTCGGTGTGGATATTCTGCTTCCATTGCAGTAGAGATCGTGGTTTGTTTGCATACACCTTCTCTTCAAGGTATCCCCATAAAAAAATAATCAGGAGGTGTGAGATCGAGGCTTCTCGAAGGCCAGTTGATGGTGCCTCGACGAGAGATCACATTTTCCGGGAAAAGTTGATTGACAACCGCAAACGATTGGTTTGAGGTGTGGCAAGTGACCCCATCTTGTTGAAATCATCTTTCCACATTAAAACCACCAAACTCTTACAGTTGTGGAACCAAAAAGTTTCTTAACATGTTACAATACTGGTCACTGTTTGCCCTCGCCGGTCTTCAAACAACATAGGCCCAAAGATGCCTTTACCAGACATGGTTCATGATTATGTCTTGGATTTTCTTTGACCCAGTAGCGACAGTTCTGTTTGTTTACGTGACCATTTAAGTCGTCACTAAACAGAATGTTTTCAAATGTGGAAAGCGTTGAAGCATTTCATTTGCAAAATTCAGTTGGAGAGGATAATCGATAACGTTCAGTTTTTGAACTAACTGAATTTTGTAGGCTGTAAGATGTAAATCTTGCTTCAGGATCTTCTATAACAACGATTTTTTAATGTCAAGTTCTTGACTGCGTTTGCGAACTGATTGAGACGGATTTTCATGCAGTGATACTCTCATTTCTTTAATCGTTTGTTGGGTTCGAACAGAGCGCGAGCGATTTGGATTGTGAATTCTTGCAGTCGAACCAGTATTCTCGAACATTCGAATCCATTTTCTGATAGTATCGTCCTTCGGTGTATTCCGTACATTGAATTTTGACCGATATAATCGTTGAGCTGTGATCATCGGATCACGATTGCGATAAAAGGCGCGTACGCAAAAAGCACGATGGTCTCCCGGATACACTTCCATGATCATTAAATCTACAAAAAATAGTGAAACAACCTATCCCTATCGCACTCCTCTAAATCGCGCCGTTACAAGGACAGCGCAGATACAAATACTCCCTACTGTTTCTGGACGCCTTGTATAAAAGATTCAAGTAAAGAAGATTAATCATGAGGTCGTCAGTCCTGAAACTGGCACTTCCACTCCTGAAATAATCTTCGGATATCTTTAAAATTGAAACGTTCCACGTCCTTTACTGTTTGTGAACAGTAATCTAATCTAAATCTATCTCTAATCTTCTTAGCTCCTGTTTCTGCTTCTAATACGTCTGTCCTCTTACTCATTGTAGCGTTCTCTATCCACGGAATCCTCATCATTCGCCATTAACACGACATTTCGAACGCTTCTAATCTTTTCTTTACCGCCGCGCCCACCGTCCACATATCGTACCCATACAGAGCTATGCTCCAGGCATACATAACCGTTCGCAAACATAGACGTGACTTCTTTTTGTTAAAGATGACTCGACAAAATTAATATGGCTACATAATAGCCATAATAGGCCCATGATATACATAGCAAACGGTCTCATTGACTTAAAAAATTAGCCTTGAGGAAGTCCAACAATTAAGGGCGAATCATTGGCTGTAATTTTTGAAAAATAGAACACTTTTAACCTATGGTTGCCTTTAATTCATCCACTAAATATTTATAAGATGTAATCCTTAAGATTTAGGCCGCCTATTTTTTTTTTCTAAAAGTATAAAACAACAATGCACACAAACGATTCTTCTTGTCTGACCTTTACTAACGAAAAAGATAAGATACGATTCACAAATAAAAGCACACATTCGTATTTCATATTTATTAACGCTATTGTTTTAAATAATTTAATATTTAAGAGATGTAATTGTTAAAGTGCTCAATTCAGTGAGTACCTTAGAGGGATATTAAAATAAGTGCGAACCGTGGAAGAAGAAGTCATCACCATGAAATCCGAAAGGTAAGTAATAAAAGCCAAAAATAGTACAAATGTTATTTTTTATTATTCCTCTTATATTTTTTAGTAAACAGGGTTATTCTGTGTCTATTAATGATGATAAAGCAGATGAAAAACTAGCAGAAATTATGGCCAGTAAAATGACTTTAGCTGACTATGAAAATAAGTCATTTAAAAGTGTTCTACCTCAGGTACGATTTTCAATATTGAGCTTTTATTTAATTCAGAAATCATTCTAATGTTGATATCACTACATAGTATAAAACGAAGTCGCTTTCCCGCTGTCTGTCCCTATGTATGCTTAAATCTTTAAAACTACGCTACGAATTTTGATGCGGTGTTTTTAAAAGATAGAGTGATTCAAGAGGAAGGTTTATATGTATAATACATGCATAATATAGTAGGGAAACACTGATAATTTTAGAGGTTTCTAATGTGATGTCGTAAATAAACACATTTTTTGCGCTTACATTGCAAACGCTGGCTGAACCCTACGAGATAGATCAAAATAATGTACTACAATATTGTACATCTTAAAAGGGTCTACAAAAAAGTCCGCGATGGTATATGTCTATCTCTTAGGGATAACCCACAATAACCATTTTTATCCTTTACTTTTTATGAGAAATAATGACTTATTTACGAAGCGATTGTAGGCAATACGGCATTAATTCTTATCCAATTAAGTACCTTAAATACATTGTGCATTTAATATAGATCAATATGGCCCTTTACAGCATGTAATTTAAATGAATATTTTCGAAGATATTACAGATTTAAAATGCAGGGACATAGCGGTTGCGGCGGTACCGGCCGGGAGGCCGGTTTGTATTGTCTAATGACAAAAAAACTGTGAATGTTGTATATAAAGACATTCTGTAGTATATTTAGTATGTTCATGGGGTATCTTTTGAAGATTTCCCCTCTTCGATAATAATCTAAACAAAACAAAAATATATTTAGTATCAGCATTGCACCCGTGCGAAGCTGGGGCGGGTCACTAGTAATAAATAAAACAAAAACTCAAACCGTACAGAAATGTCCATATTTTATAACAATCTTCTCCCAATTACTTTTATTTTATCAATATATATGGATAAACAAAACATTTGTTATTGTTTTAACCAGTAATAATTAAGTAGTAGTTCAATAACATTAACTAAATATTCACTCTCTGTTTTATTTTTTATGTAATCTACAGTGTATTGGAACGTTTGTAGCGTCAGGATTCAATTTAATTGTAGGACTAGGTTTAGCGTACACCGGCATCCTTATTCCTGCTATTGAAAGTCCTAATTCCGATATAAAAGTAACGACGACAGAAAGTTCCTTAATCGGTAAGCAGTACCACCCCCAGTTCAAGTACCAGTCACCCCCACATATTATTTTTTCTAGCAAGTATAACCACCCTAGTAATAGCACTGACAAGTCTGACATGTGGACCCGTAATGGATAGAATTGGCCGATTAAACTGCATAAAAATATCCATCATACCCATTACGGTGGGTTGGGTTTTAATTGCCCTTGCTAAAAGCACCACCATGCTATTGATAGGTCGAGTTTTTGTAGGAATAAGTGGAGGTAAACCTAAAATGATATACTAACCAATTAAATAAGACATGTAAAATTGAAAAACTGTATTGTAACCACTTAGCATAGGTCATGCTAACCAAAGCTAACTTATCCTGAAGACTTAGTACGTAAACTCAAAATTACTTTTAATAGAACTTGACGATTCGTTTTAATATGGAGGCTAGACAATTTACTTCTACTGACTCCACCTTAACTGGAGGCATTGAGTGTAAATCTTCCACCCTGGCTGGAGACAGTGGACATAAATCCTTCACTCTGAGTGGATGCTGCAGATGGAATACTCTGCTGTGGATGACGCCCTATCGGGGTGTAGTATTACGTATGCAGTTTCCAGTCAGAGTGGAATATTTAGTTCCATTGCCTTCAGTCATGATGAACGATTTATTTCCACTAACTCCACCCTTACTGGAGGTAATGAAAGTAAATAGAAGATGCTGCACCTCCTGCCGTGGTGTAATATTACATATGCATCTTGAGATCAAAGTAGATAATTTGCAACGACTGCATCCAGTTAGGATGAGGTTTTACATCAGCAGTTACCAGTCAGAGTAAGGATTGTACTTCCACTGCCTTCACTGGAGCATTTATTTCCATTGACTCTACCCTTACTAGAGGTAATGGAAGTGAATACTAAAAGCTGCAGACGTAAATCCTCCAATGATCATGCAAGTCCTCCGGCTTGCGCGGAGCTGTGGAAGAAAACCCTTCACCCTGACTGGAGACAGTGGACATAAATCCTTCATTCTGAGTGGATGCTGCAGATGGAATACTCTGGTATGGATGACGCCCTATCGGGGTGTAGTATTACGTATGCAGTTTCAAGTCAGAGTGGAATATTTACTTCCACTGCCTTCAGTCATGATGAACGATTTATCTTGCACCTACCAAACATATTTTTATCGTTTATTTAATTTTCAGCTTTAGGAGTTAACTCCGTCCCTGTTTATATCTCAGAAATTTCAAGGCCGGATTTGAGAGGTTCCCTAACATCAGTTTTAACCCTATTGTCTACCATTGGTAAGTTTTGACCCTAAGTTAAGAAAACTAATTTTAAAACAATTTTGACCTTCAAAGTACATGATATCTTCAATGATTTGTTTTCACTTCCGCCGTACTGCATGAAGAATTCTTTTCAATCCTCGACATGTTTCTTTAATTCGCTTTTAGGTATGGAATTGGTTTATTTATTAAATACTTTAATGGGCTGGAGGACGATAGCTTGGACTGCCATGGTTCTCAGTTTCATTCCCATATTGTTACTCTTTACAATCCACGAAAGCCCCGTCTGGCTAATGAGCAAGGGTAAAGAGAAGGAGGCAAAAAAATGTTTGCAATGGCTTCATAAATATCACAAGCAACACCCTGAAGAACAGGTAAGCTAATATTATACCATACTAAATAAGTACATACATTAATTGTTTAAATATTTCATTCAGGACATTGTGGAAGTACATTTTTCAATTTTAAAAAAAGAGCAGACAGTCATGAAAGAGTTGGAGCAAGAAAAAGAGAAGAGCAATATACTTTCAGACTTCTTAAAGCCAACGGGCTATAAACCTACAATAATTCTAATCGGTTTGTTCATAATTCAACAATTCTCTGGAGCCTATGTCATCATTTTCAATGCAGTCATATTTTTCGAGGTAGGCACTTATTTATTACCTACTCCCGTCTGTCAGATAAAGTCAACGGACAATAGAAACTTAACGATAGGACGCTCAGTTACGCATTTATAAAACAATAAAACTCACGTGTATTTGTTTTCTCAATTAACTTATTTTTTTTTAATACGATTATATTGTTTACATAAATGACGTTGCTGTTGTCAAAATTTCGAAAAAAAGAAACACGAAAATAAATTAGCGTTGTACAATTCCATAATACATATGTGTATATGTATTAGGCTTTCTGGGCGTCGGCTACATACACCTTTTCGTACCGGAAACCAAAGGAAAAAAGTTATCCGAAATTGAAGAATATTTTAAATAATAAATATAATCTAAATTTTGTGCACAGTACAAAAAAAAAACTGGGAATTATTTTTGTAGTATTATCTNCAGAACACAGATCAACTTTTACCTAGCATCGTGCTACAGATGGCGTTCACTGGGCCATTTATAGTACTTTCTAAAATAATAGTTTTATTCTTATTATTGACCTATTTATTATTTTTGTTAAGTTTATTAATTAATTAGTCAATTGATAGAGAATTTTGCGAGACGTAAATGATTTTTTTACACAAACTTCTGTGCACAAATTAATTGCTATGCGAAATAAACGGTTGATATTTATGCAACCAACAATACACTCTACTTAGACCCGATGACTTTTTTCCAATTGTTTCTACTAACTCAAAGTTGACATCAAGCCATTTAATAAAAATAAAAACAGAAAGACGAACATTGAATACATTTAGATAGATAGATATTATCTTTTTGAATTAACAAATTAAAGTTTTATTATTTTTGCTACTGTTTCCCAGTTATCCTCCTAGCTTAATATTATTTATAAGAGTCTTATGTTATCTTTTAGGGTGTAGGTTCAAGCGTTGACCCCATTTTAGCATCAAACCTTATTACTGGATCTACAGTAGTCATGTCAATATTAAACGTGTTTTCTCTAAAGATTTTTAACAAAAAGCCCCTCATGCTATTCAGCTGTGCTGGCATGGGAGCATGTCTATATATTTCAGGACTATTCACCAAATGGATACACGAAGGTAAAGATCAAAATTAACATATAATCAACTATTTATCCACTATTTTTATTTTTAAAGTATTACCACATAATAAAATAATTTAGTGATTAAATAGCCATTTAATCAAAATAATAGATTACACAGGTCTGCGAAATTTTTTTTAAAGGTTTTTTTCTTAAATTGTTAATGTTTGTCATAATTGTCTTAAAAGTAATAGGAAACGATATTTATACGGTGTATACCACGTCACATTAACCCATAAATGCTCAGAGAACACATTTCCATTTGAACCCTTGCCACGTAATGAGTGCGACGAACAAATATTCGATAACCAGTGTTTCTATGTTTTTAACGATACTCTTTTCGATGGTGTTGGTTAAAAATACCTCCGACAATATTAAAGCATTGAAAGATCGAAAATAAACAAAAAAAACGTGATTTTTGAATTGACTTTTTCCTTAAAAAGTAATTTTTTGTGTCCTTACGTTTTTTTTATGTGCTTAAAACCTATATAAATCATGACTTCGATATCCAAACATGAAATAATCACCGTTGGTCAAGTCGAAATGCCTTTACAAACTGTTTGATCAAACCAAGTTTAACGTAAAGCGGTGGAAGCAATACTTTCTTCTTTCAAACTCGTATTGATGACATTTTTCACTTCAAGTTCCAATTGCATTCTAATTTGGACATAGAAATACCGAATAACAATGATTTTGATTTACCTTAAGTCCACTGCCACGCAACATGGGGCATGTCCNACAGGGATGGCTCTGTCATTTTCTGGTGTACTAATTCCTGCCTTGGAATCACCCCACAGCGAGATAAACGTAACTGATAACGAAATCTCTTGGATGGGTAAGTTCAAAATTACATTGATCACGATATTCATATTTTACCATCAAAATATCTTCAGCTAGTGTAAATTCCTTCACGATGATGACCGGGTCTCTTTTTACCGGCATTCTCGAAGAAAATTTTGGCCGTTTAACCACCATAAAAATATCGGCTATTCCCACGATAATAGGCTGGATTTTAATTACAAAAGCATCCACAATTCAAATCCTACTTTGTGGAAGGGCACTGACAGGGTTAGGATCAGGTAAACTCTTCGATTGTGAATAAATCATAGACATACGACTATAGGGACAGAACTAAAAGTGTCACCAGGAAAGAATGGGTGGTACCAGTCCAGTGGTGCCTAAATCTCATTGGTTACATTTGCACATCAACTAATCGCTAGCAAATTACACCGTAATTGACCTAGTAAGCGTGCGCAGTGCGGTTGACCAATGGAATGTAGGCACCTGCTACACCTTACTACATTTTCCGGCAGTTTAGTTTCCGTCCCTGTATTCCTAAGTCCGGGTAGTGTTTCTAAGAAGAATTTAACAGCTTTTAGTCTCGTTACGGCTGGCGTATACCTGGGGGAAACAAGTTGGCCGAATGTAAGGAGCGTTCTCATGGTAGTACCATGTCTCACTTCTTCTATTGGTAAGAATAAAGTAATAAAATGCATAATACGTTTTTCTACATTACCCTCTCAATATAATTCTTATGTAATTATCATTTTAACCTATCCTAAAAATGGTCACTCTAGTCAAGTCAATAACCCAGAAAACCCATCAGCAAACTTAGTCAAAAATAAACACCCAAATTTAACCCAGTGTCACATTAAGCATTCCAACATGTCCACTTTTATATTAACTCTTTCTATTTTAAATTTCTAGGGGTCGCAATAGTATATTTACTGGGTTTCGTAATGCATTGGAGAACTGTCGCATGGTCGTGTACGTTTAGTACCATTGCGGCTGTCTCTCTTTGTTTTCTTATCCCAGAAACTCCAGTCTGGTTAATTGGCAAAAATAAAATCAACAAATGTAGAGAATCTCTGCTATGGTTTAATAAATACCATCCTGAATGTCCAGTAAGTTTCATTTTATGGAGTAAAATCGTCAAAACAAGAATACCTTCCTCATTTGTTTGTTTCAGACTCTTACAGAATCTCATTTGAACGTGTTGAAACACGAGTGCGACAGCAAGTGGGAGAAGAAGTCACAAATGAAAAGAAAAACCAATTATTTTGATATCTTTCGCAAACCTGCCACCATCAAGGCAATGCTTTTGGGCTTAGGTCTCATTTTTATTCAACAATTTTCCGGGATATACGTCTTCACGGCTTTTGCAATTAATTTTTTTCAGGTAATAAATAATACGTTCACAGATACATTGTATATATATCACATATTATGTTACAGAGTACGGGTAGCGACATTGATCCTTTAATAGCAACGAACCTTGTTACGGGAATCCCCGTTTTTGTGGCCATGATAAACGTAATAACATTGAAATATTTCGACAAGAGGTCACTTTTAATTGCAAGCTGCTTTGGAATCGCCATATGTTTATATACGTCAGCTCTCTTTACGAAATGGATTCACGAAGGTATTTGTATAAAAATTGTATACTTCGTCGAATACCCTCGAGTATAAAAGTCTTCATTTAGCCAATAAATTTATCTATCATCACACAGGTACTACCGACCACAAATGGGTACCAGTAGCCTGTCTTTTCATCTACATGATTAATTATTCTATTTTGTGTTGTATTTTTATATTTTTTTTGTTTGGATATCGTAATTGCAGAGCAATCTACCCTAGTTATACTCATCATCATCATAAGGTCGTCAGTCCTAAGACTGTTTGGACACGCACCTTCACTCTTTCCTATCCTGAGCTAATCTTCGCATTTTCTTAAAACCAGAACAACCCACATCCTTAACTATTTGCGAACAGTAATCTAATCTAGGTCTATCTCTATTCCTCTTAACTCCTGTTTCTGTCTCTAATATATCTCTGACTAGACCTCCATGCCTGAAAAGGTGTCCTACCAAACTATCTCGCTTATTTCTTTTTGACTTCCATAGAATCCTCTCTTCCCTTATCCTTTCTAATTCCTCTTCATTTCTAACCTTCTCTATCCACGATATCATCATCATTCGCCTATGACACCACATTTCAAACGCTTCTAACTTTTTTTTTTCGTCGCACCCACCGGCCATGTTTCGCACCCATACAGCGCCGCGCTCCAAACATACACCCTTAACATTATTTTTCGAATTTCTAAATTAACCGTTCGCGAGCATGGAAATGATTTCTTTTTATTAAAGGCGACTCGACCCTGTGCTATCCTCTGCTTTGTATCCCTAGTACTCCTTCCGTCTTGACTTATCTGACTTCCTAGATGCCTAAAATCTGCCACTTCATCTAATTTTTCGAGAAAATCATTCATACAAAACTGCTTAAGTCATTTTTTTGTTGTTTTGATTTTTCTAATAGGTTTTCGCGGGGATAACGGTCTGCCTATTCAACATGATAACAGGGATGGCTCTGTCATTTTCTGGTGTACTAATTCCTGCCTTGGAATCACCCCACAGCGAGATAAACGTAACTGATAACGAAATCTCTTGGATGGGTAAGTTCAAAATTACATTGATCACGATATTCATATTTTACCATCAAAATATCTTCAGCTAGTGTAAATTCCTTCACGATGATGACCGGGTCTCTTTTTATCGGCATTCTCGAAGAAAATTTTGGCCGTTTAACCACCATAAAAATATCGGCTATTCCCACGATAATAGGCTGGATTTTAATTACAAAAGCATCCACAATTCAAATCCTACTTTGTGGAAGGGCACTGACAGGGTTAGGATCAGGTAAACTCTTCGATTGTGAATAAATCATAGACATACGACTATAGGGACAGAACTAAAAGTGTCACCAGGAAAGAATGGGTGGTACCAGTCCAGTGGTGCCTAAATCTCATTGGTTACATTTGCACATCAACTAATCGCTAGCAAATTACACCGTAATTGACCTAGTAAGCGTGCGCAGTGCGGTTGACCAATGGAATGTAGGCACCTGCTACACCTTACTACATTTTCCGGCAGTTTAGTTTCCGTCCCTGTATTCCTAAGTCCGGGTAGTGTTTCTAAGAAGAATTTAACAGCTTTTAGTCTCGTTACGGCTGGCGTATACCTGGGGGAAACAAGTTGGCCGAATGTAAGAAGCGTTCTCATGGTAGTCCCATGTCTCACTTCTTCTATTGGTAAGAATAAGGAATAAAATACATAACACGTTTTTCTACATTATCCTCTCTTACGTAATTATTATTTTAACCTAACCTAACCTATCCTAAAAATGGTCACTCTAGTCAAGTCAATAACCCAGAAAACCCATCAGCAAACCTAGTCAAAAATTAACCCCCAAATTTAACCCAGTCTCACATTAAGCATTCCAACATGTCCACTTTTATATTAACTCTTTCTATTTTAAATTTCTAGGGGTCGCAATAGTATATTTACTGGGTTTCGTAATGCATTGGAGAACTGTCGCATGGTCGTGTACGTTTAGTACCATTGCGGCTGTCTCTCTTTGTTTTCTTATCCCAGAAACTCCAGTCTGGTTAATTGGCAAAAATAAAATCAACAAATGTAGAGAATCTCTGCTATGGTTTAATAAATACCATCCTGAATGTCCAGTAAGTTTCATTTTATGGAGTAAAATCGTCAAAACAAGAATACCTTCCTCATTTGTTTGTTTCAGACTCTTACAGAATCTCATTTGAACGTGTTGAAACACGAGTGCGACAGCAAGTGGGAGAAGAAGTCACAAATGAAAAGAAAAACCAATTATTTTGATATCTTTCCCAAACCTGCCACCATCAAGGCAATGCTTTTGGGCTTAGGTCTCATTTTTATTCAACAATTTTCCGGGATATACGTCTTCACGGCTTTTGCAATTAATTTTTTTCAGGTAATAAATAATACGTTCACAGATACATTGTATATATCACATATTATGTTACAGAGTACGGGTAGCGACATTGATCCTTTAATAGCAACGAACCTTGTTACGGGAATCCCCGTTTTTGTGGCCATGATAAACGTAATAACATTGAAATATTTCGACAAGAGGTCACTTTTAATTGCAAGCTGCTTTGGAATCGCCATATGTTTATATACGTCAGCTCTCTTTACGAAATGGATTCACGAAGGTATTTGTATAAAAATTGTATACTTCGTCGAATACCCTCGAGTATAAAAGTCTTCATTTAGCCAATAAATTTATCTATCACACAGGTACTACCGACCACAAATGGGTACCAGTAGCCTGTCTTTTCATCTACATGATCATGGCTATTTTAGGATTAGAACCTTTACCATGGGTGGTCGCAACAGAAATGTTCCCGCTGGGAAATCGCGGAATTATTTCGGGAATATTTATGAGTGCCGCGTGCTGTATAATGTTCATAGCTATTCAGAGCTATACGTCACTCTATCGGTTGTTTGGAGGTGCTTCAATGCTGCAACTGTTTTTTGGTACCGTGTCTCTTTTAGGGGTGCCGTATGTGTATTTGTTACTACCCGTTACGAAAGGGAAAACACTATCAGAAATCGAAGCGCACTTCAAATGACAAATGGTGCTATTAATTTATTATAAGATGATGTACTGTTTTTGTAATTTTAAAAATAAATATTTATTAAAAAATCTGATGCCAGATGGCTCATTTAAATTTTTAATTAAGTTAATCGTTCTTTGATTTAAACTGTTAGATTAGTTAAAAAAACAGAATTATTTTTTTACTTCACCGAACCAAATACTTTTGAGTCTCTAGAGATATCCTAACTATTTCATTAACAAATAATTTATGCAATCACAAAAATATTTGAATGAATTCTCAACTAGACAAGTACAAACAACGCCCGGCAACTCCTTTATATTCTTATCACAGGAGAAAAATTCGGAGTTTTTAAAAAATCCAATTTGAATAACACTAACTACAGTTAAAAATAAAATTTGAAAACCCTTTATACCGAATGCCTTACAGTAAATAACACGTAAAACTATTCGAAGAATAAGGTCGAGCAGAATGATACCTCTGGTTCTAGCGTAAGTATTAATAAATAATCGAAAAGATTAATAATCCAACTTAACTTATGCATTATGGATTTATTTTCACAGAGACGAAAAAATTGATAAAAATTATTACGACAAAAATATTACCAAAATTTACGAAATAAAAAAACTCAAAGATGTAATTCCCCAGGTAAGTCCCACAAAAAGGCTACATTTCTTTTAATTACGCTTAATTAAATTCAGATACAGGCAAGTTTAATCCTTTGTTTGTTTAATATGATGATGGGAATCACTCTATCATTTTCTGGAATTTTGATACCGGAAATAGAAAAAGCAGACAGCAATTTTCAAACAACAACCTCAGACAATTCATGGATAGGTAAAATAATTTACAAGATTAATTTAAGTAATAATGAAATATTAATTAAAGTTAAAGTGAATCTCCACTTGCGATTGCAATAAAAAAATTTCTTTTTGGAAATATCAGACTTACAGTCCTAGCAAATGAGAAAAACATACCCCGTTGCGGGCTCTTTTACTTAACAAGAGAAAGATGATAGAGGAAAATTGTATGATAACTGCTTATGTTTTAGCAAGCGTGCATTTTATTACTATGGTTTTGTGGAGTCCTGTAGCTGGAGTTCTAATAGATAATATAGGTAGACTCAAGACAATAAGATTATCAATTATACCATCCATTACTGGGTGGATTCTAATCGCCTCTGGGACGAATACGACAATAGTGATAATAGGAAGAGCTTTTTTAGGTGTAGGAGCAGGTACAATACCTAATAATAAATTTAGAAAATAATTAGACGTATACTGTTGTGTGGGGTAACTTGATATTTGAAATGTTGTGATGAATAACAAAGACGTATGAAAAGAAATAAATTGCAAATAATAATTTTTCAATTTTTAGTAATGAGTTGTTGCAGCGCTGGTGTTTACATTACCGAAACAGCATGGCCTACAATGAGAGGTACCCTTCTTGAAGTTAGTTGTGTAACCGCCGCAATAGGTATAAATAATAAAACAATTCACATTATAACCTAACGTAACCCAACCCAACAAAAAACAGAAACGTTTTCGAGATGTCGAACAACATAACCTAAACTTACATCATCAAACGCTCGTCAGTCCTAAGACTGGTTGGACACGCATCTCCACTCCTTTCTATCCCGCATTTCCCTAAAACTAGAACATCCCACATCCTTAACTATTTTCAAACAGTAATCTAATCTAGATCTACTTCTCTTAACTGTTGTTTCTGCCTCTAATATGTGTCTGACTTGACCTTCATGCCCAAGAAGGTGTCGTACCAACATATCTCGCCTATTTTTTATTGACTTCCATACAGTGTTCTCTGTTCTCTATTCTTTCTAATACCTCTTCGTTTCTAACCTTCTCTATCCACGGTATCCCCATCATTCGCCTGTAACACCACACCATACATATTTGGAAGCTTCTAAGCTTTTCTTATCCGCATCGCGCCTACCGTCCATGTTTCGCACCCGTGCATCGCCACGCTCCAAACATCCACCTTTAACAATCTTTTTCGAATTTCTAAATTAATCGTTCGCGAGCATAGAAGTGACTTCTTTTTATTGAAGGCGACTCGACCCTGCGCTATTCTCTACTTTCTATCCCTACTACTCCTTTCGTCCTGACTTCCTAGATACCTAAAATCAGCCACTTCTTCTAATCATTCGTTTCCTATCTTTACATTCGCTCTTTCCCTATTTTTTTGCCTTGCATAGCAGTAAAACATTCAATACCAATTTAACAAAAACCGCTGTATTCTCATCTAACAAAAAACAAACCAGTACGAAAGCCTAACCTAACTAAATCCCTTTAGGAATGGAATTGACATATTTACAAAGTTTTGCCATGTACTGGAGAACCATGGCGTGGTCATATATTTTGTGCTATTTAATTATTGCAAGTTTAACATTTCTTCTATACGAAAGTCCAGTTTGGCTAATAAAGAAAGGAAAAACAAAAAACGCAAGAAAATCATTAGAATGGCTGCATAAGTATCAAACTTCTCAAACAAATCAGGTATTATATATATTAAATTTTTAGCCACAAAGAACCCCCGGTAGAATTATGATTGATCCAAAGGCGTGTAAAATGTGAAAATTCATTTTTAATTACCTCAAGTTAATGCTGTCGTTACATCTTCGCCTGGAATAAAAATTAAAGATAAATTTTCACATTAATANCGAATTTTTACATTAATATTTAATATTAACCACTACAGAGTTTTAAAATGTTTCATATCAGCCAAATAAGTTCATTTAGACAACAAGTTCTTAATTCCAGATCATAATTCTAGCGCGGGTTCTCACCTTAAAACCAATGTTCTAAAATTATTAAATACCCTGTACGTTTACAGAATTTAGCTGATATTCATTTAGCCATCCTGATATACGAAGGGGATGTCAGAAAAAGAAATCAATCGAAAATAGGGAAAATACCACAATCAATTTCGGCATTTCTCAATCCTACTGTCTACAAGCCAGTTTCTATTATAAGTTTCATCATAATCTTGCAGCAATTTTCAGGCTATTACATAATAGAAGCCAACGCAATCTCGTTCTTTACAGCAAGTATCTCCTTTTAAAATTCTCCAACCAAGGGTATGTTTGTCGTTATTCGCGTCTATTTTATTTTCAGAGTGTAGGTAGCAGTATTGACCCCCTTGTATCTTCCAATTTAGTAACTACACTCCCCATTGTCATAAGCATTATGAACCTTTACACGATAAAGCGATTTCCGCGAAAAACTATCCTTATAAGTAGCTGCTTAGGATCCGCTATCTGTTTGTTTGTTTCTGGACTTTTTACAAAATGGATCAATGACGGTAAGTGAAACAAAATTAAAAAAAAAAAAATGAATTATTTGATAGGATGTAAGGCGAACACGGAACAAGGACACCCCACTCGTACCTGTCTCCTAGATTCAAAGTACCTCGCAATTTTTGACAGGAAAATGAATAATGACACTGACAGGGAAATGCTATTTGAATCTTCCTGATCAAAAGTCTTAATGATAGCAAGCCAAAAATCAGGAGTTTTTTTCCTATTTAAAAACTACAGGGCACTTTGAACCCTTTTATCTAACGGGGAAGCGGACAATTTTAAATTAAAAGCAGTAATAAATCCCTATTTTTTTTTCTAACGCGCCCTAAAACAGCAAGGATAACAGGAATTGCCTTCTTCCTACTTCTTTTCTTTTTCTACATTACTTAAAGTCATACCAGTTTCGCGCGCAGCATGCAACGGAAGATGCGCACGCACATGTATGACGTTAGCAGCATGTCAAGCTAGCAACTCTAACCTCACAATCTGCAAACAGCAGCAACCCTGCCAATAGGGGCAGCACTTCACGGTGATATTATCTATTTAAATACGCAATTGAAAACGTTGTTTAAATTTAAATGAACCAAAGCCATCTTCTTTTTGTTTTTAGGAACTACTAATCAGAAATGGGTTCCGGTATTCTTTATATTTCTTTTTATGGCAATAGCGATGGCAGGTTGGGAGCCGGTGCCATGGATAATGCTTGCAGAAATGGTACCCCAAGAGCTCAGAGGCCTAATTATGTCCATAATGATGGCGGCGGGCTCATGTATTATGTTTCTGGCCATTTATAGTTTCCGATTCATGAGAAATTCAATGGGAATTTTTGAACTTCAAATGTTTTACGGTTCAGTTGCTCTATTAGGCTCTATAGTTGTCTATTTTATTTTGCCAGAAACGAGGGGGAAAACGCTAATGGAAATCGAGGAAATTTTTAAAAGATAAAAAATATAATTTTTCTAAATAAAATATAAAGATGTAAAATGTCAGAAGTGTTTTAAATGACTAATGACATAAGTAAATTAATAAATTTTGAGTTTTCTTGTGAGATATATACTTCTTTAAGTTCTTGAACGGGTGCCCCACAGTGGATCTAAGATTTACAATTGGGGGAACTGCACTAAAAAAAATTGAAATGTTGCCTTTCATCCCATATGTATGCTACCGGAAATTAATGAAATCTAGGAAGTGTATACAATTCCGAGGCTATTTAGGAAATCTATAGAATATTGTTTCAAAAATTTTAATACACACATATCCTGGGAAATGTATACATTTCCTAGGAATTGCATGAAATTCCGATATTGTACTAGGAAATGTATAAAACTAATGCTTTCTGTGAATAAAATGAATAAAACACGTTAGTAAACTGAGAATCAGTGTTATCTGTAAATACAATAAATCGCCTAATCGGATGACGCAATACCCTCCCCCTGTTCCGCCATCCCCGCATACCCATTGACATCTTGAATGTAATACATTTCCGATTGCTATTTAGGAGATGTATAGATTTCCTAGGAAATGTGTCTAATATAATTTATTTCACACATTTCCGAACGATTTTAGGAATTACATACATTTCCTAGGAATACTATACAGTGACGGGTTACACACATTTCCGTTAACTTTATATATACGTGGAGCATTTAAATGTAAACAACCCTTTCACTTCTGGGGACTTATAAAACCCTGTCATATAATCTTACATTAGATTTCGCCTGAATATTAAACCATATAACTATATAACCCCCCTCCCTTTAATCCGCCACTGGTGCCCCAATAGTTCTGTATTTTTAATAATAAAATCAAAAGCTTAAATTATGAGGGCTAATTTCATGCCACACCCTTTTACATAGAGAAGCAGTCCTTATACCTAAGAGGGATATTAATAGTAAGGAGTTCTACAGTTCCCGATCGTTTTTAGCCCAAATTTTGGAGTTTTTGAAAAATGCTTTTCAAGTTTTGATCAGTTCTAGGCAATTGCTAAAAAAAATTCAGTTACATTTTCGCTTAAAAATTGATTGAAAATTAGCTCGAACTTACATTCTAAATGTTTATAAACAACCTAACCTAACCCCATATACCTACTTGACTTTTTCTATACAAAATAAAATTTTCATACCTACTTTATGTCTATTTATGTAATAAGAATAAAAGGAAAGAACCGAATTACTAAAAAGTTTTGTAACTATTGGAAAATCCAACAAAACACGTCATAGAATATTCATTGAATGAATGAATATTCAACCGGTGACCTCTAAATATTTCATTTCCTATTAGTAGTGATAATTATGCACAAAATACTATAAATAATCACTTTCCTGAACTTCAAAAACTTACTAAACTGTCCCTATTAAAAAGTTCCTAATAATTCAACGATGACAATCGGAATGTACCAATAATATTCAGCTCATTTCCGTTAAATAATATAATACTTATTATTACAGGGTGGCTTTTGATTCCGTTTTCTGCCTTTTCAATTTCCGAATTGGTATATAGATACTGCATCGTTATTATTAATAAATCGACACCCTGTATAATATTATATTCAATACACAATATGTATTAAATATAATAATGAAAGATATATACTGCATGTATTATGATTATAGAGGTACAATATTTTGAGAAACAGTGTGAAAATGTTTTAAAAATGTAATTACATTTTACATAACTAAAATTTTGAAATTGTTAATTTCATTTGGTTTATGTTTCAGTAGTATTTTATAATTAGGTTAGCTGTTATCAGTTTTGCAATAATAACTATAATTAAGTGTTCGCCACATAAAATTCAAAGCACAGCGTAAAACAACCCAGTCAAAACATTATAATGGAACCTCTCAGGTAACAAAGTAGATTTTTTGAACTAGCAAATTAGATACATCAGAACAAAGTTTTAATTTTTAGAAATAATGAAAGTATCAACGGAGAAGAAGTTAAGCCAGATGTAGTTACTCCGTCAATTTACGAAATAAAAAATTTTAAGGAGTTAGTTCCTCAGGTAAGTAATTAATGCGCGAATATAATATAATTATTGATAATTTTGAAAAATATATAGTAATAAACCAAAACTAGAATATAATAAAACAATTTCTTGCAGCTAATTGCAGCCATCATAGTAACTTCCTATAATTTGCTAATCGGAATGTCTATAGCATTTTCGGGGATTTTAGTACCTGATATAGAAAAGCCAAACAGTGAAATACATGCGACATTTGGGGAAAGTTCTTGGATTGGTAACCGAATTTTTTAAAATTATTTTGCAAAACACCCTCTTAACTTAACGCAATTTTTACACTTATTATTTGATTATTATCGATTGTAAAAAATCGATCATTGTAATTAATCGAAATAATCGATTATTTTTATCGGTTAATCGTTATTATAATCAATTAAATTGATAATTAAGCGAGGTGTAGCCGAAATGGATTGGCGAGGCGGATCGGGGACTAATAATATTATCGAATATTAAGATTAATCGGTTATTTTTAAGATATGAAAGTAATCGATTAATCGAATAATTTACCCAACTGTACGTACAATCAAAGCCAGTTTTGGCACAAAAACCAGTTTATTTCGCAAATGAACATCAACCAACATTAATGTATCGCTTTTTAGTGCAAAGTTTTTGAAATTATTATCACATCCGACAATATTTGTAGGTAGATAAATAACTTTAAAAAATCTACCTTGATAAAGCCATTCTAAATTCCTTCTTTTATCCAAAAAAAAGGGAATGAATTTTTGTGGGTAATTTTTTAGTATTGAATTTATGCATCTTTCTAATATGTAAACAAAATAATTGACTTTTATATTGTTTTATACTTTGAGCTAGCGTGAATTCACTTACGATGGCTGTTTCTCTTGTTTTTGTCGGATTTTTCACTGACAATATTGGTCGATTGAACACCGTTAGATTGTCAATTATCCCGTGGGCCACCGGATGGGCCCTAATTGCCCTAGCATCCAACACCACCATGCTACTCGTAGGAAGAATGATTATAGGATTCGCCATGTGTAAGTTTTCCGAAAATGGTTACATAATATAGCAGTACGCAGAGGAAACATTTACTTAGAGCATTTAAATTGTTTTTTAAATTTAAATGTCAGAAATTTATCAAAAAAAAACGACGCGAATCGCGAGTTCGATCTTATTAGATCTCATCAGCCACTACAGACCAAATCGAAAAAGCTCCTATAGAGCGAGTTTATCAAATATCCAAATAGAGGCATATATCGCCATCTAGTGGCTATTTGCTGCTACTAAAGTATTTCAAGTGTTACCAATAAAAATAAGTTTATAAATATGAAGATATCTACAGTAATTGATCTTTTATTACTCAATTTTTTTTAGCTTGTGCAAGTCCTGGAAGTGTGTATTTAACGGAAACATTGTGGCCCAACGCAAGAGGTGTTCTATTAGCTCTGAACTGCGTAACTTCATCTCTAGGTATGCTTATTAAAAACTTTTGTCTCTAATTTATCCTCCAGATTGACTTTTCGCTGGACAACTGGACAAAATATAGCGCTTACAGTAATTTTTTACTTTATTTCTGTTTCGAAATACGCTATGTGTAGTGCTTCCCTGGAGATTCTCCAGCTATAATTTGTCGCTGACAGATGATACTTTTGTCTTTAGTTTACCCTCCAGTTGTCCAGCGAAAGACAACCGGAGAATCGCCAGAATAGCACTACACATAGCTTACATCGAAGTAGAAATGACGTAGAAAAATACCGTAAGCGCTATAATTTGTCGCTGAAAGATAGTACTTTAACTTTTATCCATTTTGTGTCTAATTTATCCTGCAGTTGTCCAGCGAAAATTGACTGGAGAGTTGTCAAGGTAGCACTGCGCATAGCACATCTCAAAATAGAAGTGACGTAGAAAAATACCGTAAGTGCTATACTTTGTCACTGAACATTAGTACCTTTACCCATTTTGTCTCTAGCGTATCATCCAGGTTGACTTTTCGCTGGACAACTGGAAGATTAACTAAAGACAAAATGGGTAAAAGTGAAAGTACTGAAATTCAGCGACAAATTATAGCGCTTACGGTAATGTTTTACTTTATTTCTGTTTCGAAATACGCTATATGCAGTACTTCCCTGGAGATTCTCCAGCTATAATTTCTCGCTGACAGGTGATACTTTTACCCATTTTGTCTCTAGTTTATCCTCCAGTTGTCCAGCGAAGGACAACTGGAGAATCACTAGGATGGCACTACACATAGCTTATATCGAAATAGAAATAACGTAGAAATATACCGTAATCGCTATAATTTGTCGCTGGAAGATAGTACTTTAACTTTTATCCGTTTTGTCTCTAATTTATCCTCCAGTTTTCTAGCGAAAATTGACTGGAGAGTTGTCAAGGTAGCATTACGCATAGCATATCTCGAAATAGAAGTGACGTAGAAAAATACCGTAAGTGCTATACTTTGTCACTGAACGATAGTACTTTTACTCATTTTTAGTTTATCCTCCAGGTTGAAGAAGATAAACCAGCGACAAAATGGGTAATAGTAAAAGTATCTACTATCTTTCAGCGACAAATTGTAGCGCTTACGGTATATTTCTACGTCATTTCTAGTTCCTGATGCGCTATACGTAAAGCGGCTTGATATAAAGCTTGCATTTCGTCAATTTTCTGAAGTGACAAATTTTTCAGTTTAAACGGACAAATGATTGAGCACTTTAGAAATAAGAAATATATAAGAAAATCATGCTAGCTTGATGTAATACATATCCTTTTAGGTGTCGAACTCATGTATTTAAAAGGTCTATTTTTGAGTTGGCGAGCGATAGCCTGGTGTTGTGTTCTGTACAGTGTTATATGTACTGGTCTGACTTTTCTTCTCTACGAAAGTCCAACATGGTTGATAAAGAAAGGAAAAATAAAACAGGCTAGACAATCGCTGGAATGGCTTCACAAATATCAAACTTCTCCGACAAACACAGTACATTTTAAAAATTATTCGTACAAACTGTAATCCAAAATTATCGATCGATCTTTTAGAGTCACGCTGACATACACTTGGGAATTTTAAAGCAAGAAAATAACATAAGACGTGAAACACGAAAAGACAGAAAAACATGGAATCATCGCATTTCCCAGTTTTTAAAACCTACTGCTTATAAACCGACTATCATTCTAATCGGTGTCTTCCTTATTCAGAACTTTTCTGGAGTTTATGTTATAATAGCGTATTCAGTAACTTTTTTCGAAGTTAGTACCTACCTACTTAAATCAAGTCAGTTATTTAACATATAACTAATTATAAATTATAATTATTTAGAATGTAGGGAGCACCGTTGATCCTTTAATAGCGTCTAATTTGGTGTCAGGGATGCCAGTGATATTGTCACTGATAAACCTTTACACAATCAAGAGATTCAAAAGGAAACACATCCTTATAGCAAGTTGTGTGGGGGCCTCAATTTGCTTATTTATTTCAGGGATTTTTACAAAATTGACACATAATGGTACGTATGATATTGACCTAATAGCACCCCTAAATATACATATAAATATATTTTTTTCGGTTAATAAAACTCGAAGGATTAAAAGGATTCGGATGGGTGCCAATATTATTTATTTTCTTGTACATGGCAATAGTGATGTTAGGATTGGAACCTATACCTTGGATATTGGCTTGCGAATTGTTCCCTTTGGAAATGAGGGGAATTTTGGCTGCATTTTGTGTATCCACAACTACATGTACTATGTTCGTGGCGATTTATAGTTACAGATATCTAGACATTGCTTTCGGTTCGGCAGGAGTTCAATTGTTTTACGGCATTGTTGCCATTTGCGGGTCCCTTTTTGTACATTATTTTATACCAGAAACAAAGGGTAAAACCCTTTACGAAATAGAAAATTATTTCCAACAATGAATACATGTATCGACTCTTTTGTATTAGAAATTGTAATTATTTATCGACAACAGTTATAAAAGAACGAATAAAATGCGTACCTATTTTTTTTTCTGAATGAGTAGATATTCTATATAATTTAAGTATTATTGTTATAGTTAAACCCTTGTTGATCTGTATTAATAATTTAATAATCTAATTATATTTGTTGCAATATTAATTAGAAATTTTATTAAAGTTGTAAAGCGTGTTATAAACGTAGATACCTAATAAGTATGTAGTTGTTACGTAAAAAGATTTTTACGTTTCCTTTTTAGATTTTAGGACAAAATAGTCGCATTTTAACGAGAAAACAGAAAAGCCACTACAGTTTGTAGTAGATAGGTATACACCCTGTATAGTACGAATGTTGTTAACAGACATGTAAAAAATCTGAACATCTAATTCATAGATGTTTACCTAAATCTTGTAATAAGAATACCAAAACCCAAATTAAATCATTCGAGATATACAAACACCTATACCAACTTGTATAGTGTATATCCACCCTGTACACAAAGGTAAATAGGTACAAAACGTTATAACAATAAAGAAACTTACATCAGATCACGCAGCACCTAGAAAAATAAGAAAACTTAATTAGGCAGTTGTTAACAATAGAATTTTTGTTATAACCAAAGCATTCCAGGACTTTTCGGATAAAAAAACTTGGAACAGAACAAGTACCCAAGTTTCTAGGCAGGTCCTAAAATGCCTCGACTTTTGTTTTGTTAATATTACTTACATCCTCGGCAGGGATGTGATTCTAACATCTATCCCCGTCTTCTTGGTCACTCGGCACTTTAAAAAATATTATTATCAATGATTATCACTTAGAAAACAAGAGAAAGTTAAAAAGCATGTTTAAACGACCGACCGCAACATCTAAATGCGAGTCCGAGCACAAGATGGCCGCATCCACGACGTCATTGCTACCTGAAACATAAGCGTAACATCAGGGAAGCAAATAAGGCAAAACGTTTTTATCTCAACATTCTTTATCATTATACGATTCTTGATATTATCGCCACAAATATACAACTGAAAATTACCTTTGAGGTCGAATGTTAAGGAATATATAGTAAAAACAACGTGAAAACGATCCTATTGCGAAGCAATAATAATTAATAAATTAATTTATGGGGTGTTTATAAATTTTTTAATATTTGCATGTAATAATCAAAATAAGTATACACTTAGCGTTAGGAATATTTTTTGCTAAATAAATAAGCCACATACAAGAAAATCTATTTGTAGAGTCCTCAAATCAAACATATTTCTAATCCATTTTATCGCTATATAATTTCTACGTGTACTAAATTAAGTGTATATTACAACATTAAACCTCTGATTTTAATAAATTATCCACAACCTGCTTACAACAAAAGAGCAAAAGAATATATTAATAAACTCCTTACCTAAAAGTTTTGCACGACGCTTCTGATCTTAACTACTCCCAACCTATTTCCTGCAAATATAAAAACTATTGAATTAAGTTCTTGAACGGGTGCCCCACAGTGGATCTAAGATTTACAATTGGGGGAACTGCACTAAAAAAAATTGAAATGTTGCCTTTCATCCCATATGTATGCTACCGGAAATTAATGAAATCTAGGAAGTGTATACAATTCCGAGGCTATTTAGGAAATCTATAGAATATTGTTTCAAAGATTTTTTAATACACACATATCCTGGGAAATGTATACATTTCCTAGGAATTGCATGAAATCACGATAATAGGCTGGA
>NW_020439302.1:2951903-2982234 GCF_000699045.2 Agrilus planipennis
ATATTTATAAATATATATTGACTTTGGGCATTTATTGCTTCACATTTCCTTGATTATTTTTTGTGCCTCTCAAAATAAAACTACAGAAAAGCACTTTCCAAAAAAAGAATTGAGAAAGAGGCATCAAGAAGGAAGCGTTCGAAAATTTTGAATCTTTTTACTTGTAATAACTATTTTTTGTATATACAAAAGAAAATCGGGAACACTTTTAAAATCAACATTCGTTGTTAAAATGGACGATTAGTAGTAGCACACAAAATTATCACTGGTGAAGGTGATGATACAACACAAACATCCGAATCACAAATAACTTTCTTACAAGTACATATGTGATTGTATTGCGGACAGTTGAGGCGTTAAACATGATAAATAATGAAACATTCAAGCTATTGCAGCACATGTTAAAACTGTAACAATCACAAAAAGAAAGAAACTGAACACATGAAAACAAAATGAATATCATTCGACGTACATTTTCAGGAGTAGGTACAATATAAAACCCAAAAAGGCTCCTTATCCTTTTTCAAAAATAAATAACTGCTTCTATTTAAATACACCTTAAAAAAACGAAAGCCGAAGACCCTGTACAACGTTAAATATTAAAAAAAAACACGCAATTACTCATCGACTTCGAAAAATAATTTTTTTCCTTTTTGGTTCAGCAACAGTATTTTTACTCCTAAAATTGTATTTCTATAATTATTAGATTATACATAATAGTACAATAATATATAATAAATTTTCAATTGAATAGTTAATTCTCTTTTACGTTTGTAAAGGTGATGTTTATCAAAAAACTGCACCACCATTGTACAACTGAGCAAGTTATCAGGAATTATAAAACAAAAACAAGCACTGTGAAACTTATCGATAGATAATGACGTTTAAAAAAACTAATAATAATCAATTAATTAATTAATTAAAATAATAAGCAGAGATCTTAAAAATTTTCGGGGGGGAGGAACGGGGAACAACAAAGAACAAAACAAACAATAAACCTGCAAGATACATATTTACAATCGTTAAGTAAGGATAATATTAGCAGTAATAACAATTACAATAAACGATGATGATGGTATGACATTAATTGTAATAATAAAAAAAATATTGCAATAATAATAATAATAATAATGGGCGGGTGGGGGTGGTAATAAATTAAACTATAAAACTGACTTGTTTCTATAACAATTATTATCAGTCAGGATTGCTTAATAGTAAATTTTTTGTCATTGCTGAGTGAGAATGATCTTCGATTTAAATCCGTTGCGTTGAAGGAGGCGTTTTTTCGATTAAAAAACGCATTTTCACAATCATTACCTGGCTATGATGTCATGTCGAAAACAAACTCGCAATAAACGTACACTGAGATGGGTTAGAATTACACGACAAGATAACCTGGGACAAGAAAAAATCAATTTACAAAAAAGGCACGAAACAAATCATTAATTTTTGAATCATTTTATCATTTCTTTCTGAGCACAATTCAATTAAAACTCACCATTAATTAAATAAAATTCACTTTTGTATGATGCTCGTTACACCTCGTCGGAAGCCATTTGGGGGGCCACGTTAAGTCCGTCACCCCCCGGCCCGTCCTCGTCCACATTTGGTACCGTCTTATTAAGTGCAGCCTGCGCCTCCAACGCTCTTATTCTATTCTCGTGTTTCACTATCATCGCCTTCAATTTCCGAATTTCGTCTGCAAAGTCCTGCAGCGCCTTTTCCTGAAAAACGCATAAATTTAATCAAATATTTCCTCTTCTCTTCTTTGTAATTAAATTACCGAAACAGCAGCAGCCTGTGCCCCAGCAGCTTGTCCTTTGGCCCCTTTGGGCGGGATCTTATCCAAAAGGTTGCTTCGTTTATTCACCGAAATCGCAGCCTTTGACTGAGGTGGTGTGTAGCCTTCTTTGAGCGATATCAAAATTGGTTCCTCGTCCTTGCCCTCCATCCATTCTTCCGCCGAAAGAGCCGCAGTATCACCAACTGTGTCAGGATACAAGTCTTCTTGAAAAAGTTCTGATTTTCTTGGAACTGTCATCGTTATTACCTTCAAAATAAACCACTCGTCTTAACATTTAAAATAGCGAGACGATAAAAAGGTCTTTTTTTACAGTCTAGTCCTGTTAGTCCCTACGACTAGTTTTGCATAGTTCAAAATAAACTAAATCTGTACCTGACATAATCCTGAATTGTTCAGTCGATAAAATCTCGATATTTCACATGAGTTAACATCACAACCACGTTTGGGCATCATTCCAATCCCTCGTTGCGGATCGGGCGTTTGGAACGTGTTAATATAGTGGACAAAGGGTGGTTCCGGTGTTATTTCGAAGTACCTACAAAAAAACATCAGTTTACCAATAAGTAAATAATTATTATAATGGACAGGGAAACATGCCTAATAACAGAATCTCCTTTCCCACAGAGATACACCAAGTTGGTATCGGCGTCGTACAGTGGAAACATGACACCATTGGACGTGTCCAATTCGACCATGACCACGGTCTCACCGACGGCATCGGGTGCCCTCAAACTGTACTGTCTCTCGGACATTTTCGAAAATCCAGTCGTGAAAATTAAACCGTGCCTTAAAAATATCGCCCTCGTTGCTTTAGAACCTAAAACAGTCGTAATCACCCTAACATTATTAAATGAAAAAAAAAAGGTGAAACAATCAAGCCGACCTTCATGGCAAATGCCCTCCGATTCGACTTCTCCAGTTCTTGGATTAAGTATTCGAATCTTTTTGTCTTTACATGTCGTTAACAACTTCGAACCATCCCAATTAAAGCAGGCACTGTAAACGATATCAGGGTGGCAATCGATATTGACCAGAGCCTCTCCAGTTCCTAAAAAGAACACCATTCAATATAGAATTAAAAAAATATTCTACTATAACTTACCAACATTCCATATTACGACTTGGTTATCACTACCGGCAGTGAGTAAGACATTGAGGGCAGTTGGATGCCAGAGAACCAGTCCCACCCTACGTTGATGATAGATGAGGTCAACGATAGGTTCAGTGAGTGTTTTGATTAGGCCCCCGTCCGGGATGTGCCACACTTTGACCACGCAGTCTTCCGAACCGCTAGCTATCACATTGTCGTTGTGTGGACACCAAGCTATGTCCAAAACGGGGCCTTTATGGCCTCCTACCAACGGATGATCTGCTGCTATACGGCCAACCTAAACAGCCCCATTTAAAATATAAGTCTAAGAAAAAAAGCTGTGACTTTCCACTAAATTTAAATGAATTACATGCAAACTAGACATAATAATCACTTAACGAAATATATTTAAATAAACACAGACACTTAGTTTGTTTCACAAATTTATTTAAACTTTACGTTAAGGTTTGCATTATAACTCTTAATAAATTTGTGAAATAAACTGTGTTTGTACTTTTATTTTTTTTATATACTTTCTTAAAAATTTACATTAAAAATGTTATAGCTTTACAGTCCATAATGTTTTGTTATCAGTCTTTAAATAAGTTGCACCAACTTACTGACTAACAGCAAATGTAAATATTTTAAGGTAAAAAGGAGAATTACAAAAAAGTAAAGTCAAGGTCGTAATAGGACGCTGAAAAAAATTAAACTGTGCCAAACATTTTAAACTTAAAACAAACTTTGAAGCAGGATGAATAAAATAATCTTTAAATTCTTGTAGTCTGCATAGGAGAAGTCCAAACAAACACTTTTATATAAATAGATTCGAGAGCTGAGCCGGTGACTCACTCCAGGGGAAGATTAAAACGAAAAAACAAAACCCAAAACTGGATTAAAGGCATAATCCCCGTGACGTACAAGCAATTACAAATTATAAAAAAGTGTTGGGACAGATATTTTTAGAGATGGAGTTCGCATGCCAGCATTTTAAATGCAATTTTTAGAATCACGCTACTTAAAACACACGACTTGGTGTATTTGAAAGTGGGAAAATTCGCAAGTCGCTATCGATCCCAAAATTTTTGCGTTTTACGAGAAAATGCCAGGCATTTTCGAAATTATTTTCCCGAAAGACAACAGACGGTCCGAGCCAAATTATTTCTAATAAGTAGGTCGAAATTCTGGCATGTGTCGGATATAATCAATCTCATTGGAAAGTAAAAAATTAACGCGCGACTTGTTACATGTTCATCATCTAAAAACGCTATTAATACCACCTCTCGATACAAATTTAACTTGACTATAAATAAACGCATCTCGTTCGTGGTTAAATTCGAAAATATTTATACAATTTGCAACACTTCTAAATAAGAATATCCCAAGTATTATTAATATACATATTTCCCTCATGGACGTACCGTTTTGAATTCCAATCATTTCGCACAATTAATATTACACACAGGTATTGTATTTCAACTATTACAAACAATTCGAAATACAAAATGATAAACGGAACGCCATACTTTAATGTGTAAACAATTTCAAAGACAATATAATATAACAATTAAATATTTACTTATAAGTATCATCTTTTAAAGGAAGACAACACCACCAACAACATAAAAAATTAATGAATGCTATACTTTGAAGCAGGCTTTTAAGTGATAACAAAACACATGAAGCACTGCTTCAAAGCTCATTGGAGTATTTCATGATAACAAATTCAACAACTTCTGTTTATCTAACAACAGATAACAGGAAGCATTATCAACATCCTGTGCACCTTTTAAACACAAACTATGATATCCATTAGCATTCCTTAAAAGAAATAAAATTTATGAATATATTAACATACTTTGTTTAATGGAAGGACAATAAAGGCACCACCTCCAGCACTCTCAACGATTATAGCCAAAAACTTGGGGTTAACAGCACAAAATGTTGAATCCCATGAACTTTTACTGACTCTTATATTATCATAGCACTGTTCCCTTTTGAGTGCTGTGCCATACACATGGCGAAACTTTGAACTTCTAACTACTCTAAAAGACATCTGAAAAGACAGTTTATGCTAAAGATTATAATAAGTTTAAGTTAACAAACTACTGAACTAAAAAATTTCGTTCACGTCCCAATACGACAAAATTAAAAAAAACATACAACTACACTTAACAAGAAACATGTCACCACTTCTGAATTATTTAACAAATAAGGGTATATGCAATTGGTAGCTAATTTCGCCCCCCTTTTTCTATTCGATTAGCTATTGCTTAAAAACAAACAATTTAAGTAGCTTACCAGAATCCAAGTTATATATAATAATTAAAGTTTAATTTTCTTTGTATTTCTATCTATTTGGTATTCAAAAGGTCCCCTACTTGCGATTAAAAAATGATAACATAAAAACATAACCTACCAATTGACCGTTAAATATAATTAGGTATTATATTAGCTTACCTTATTTGGTAGGCTTTAGTATGATAATTTAAAATTTAATTCCAGTATCACATTAAAATTTTTAATTTATGAAATATACATTTGAGTTGCTAAAATTATTAAATAGAACACCAAAACACTCACTACCTAAGCAAAAGGCCATATTTGGATATGCGAAAATTTTAAACGTCAAAATCATTCTACTTATCTACCATCTGGAGGAAGCTACGCGAAATAGGGGTTCAAATTTTCATATTAGTTGCGTTCAATCAATCAGTTGAAAGATTACTAAAGAATCTAATATAAATAGCATTTTCTTAAAAAAACTGTATAATAAGTCGCTACACATTGAATTAAGATTAAAACTTAAGGACAAAGTAGTATTACGTAATTAGTATATACATCTATTAAAAAACCATAATGGCCGACATCAGTGACAATGCGACAACAATTGAAAAAGAATGATGGCCGTCAACCACAACAATTAGAAAAGAATGATGGCCGACACTACGTCATAGTGAAGCAATAAAAATGGCCGGGAGCAAGGGGAAGAACTAGTATAAAATAATAAAAATATGTAATTAAAAAATAATCTTCTTCGTTCCTATAATATAACACTGAAAGTTGAGCTGGTTTATGAGTGACGTAATTTGTCAATTAATTTTTTAACTTTGGCTAAAATTGACAAAATATTAATTTTAATACTATTTTTTATTTTTGAATACACCCTACTATTCAAATGTTATTCGACAGAGCTGTAACCATAGATAACGGACTCTATGACTCTAACCTTGTCTATGACCCTAACCAAAAAGTATATTTACAAACAAGATGTTATCTACTTATTTCTTTTAGTTATTAAAAACGATTAAATCATGTTTACATCTCAGTTCTTACACTCAGTGTTCTAATGTGTGTCATAAATTAAAATCATTAACATTGTGCTTTAAAGCCATGGCGGAAATAGCTGCTCATTTAACAGCAACGAGTGAGGCAAGGCCTTCGCTTTTTGAAATAATTGCTCAGAAGTCCTTAGATGCAACTTTATACCCTGCTTTTAATAAAGTAGCAGAGGTAGGATCAATAATTTCTCACAAATATTATGATGTGTAATTTCCTTTAAGTTTTTAGCTGCATGCTTTCCAAATAAATGTAAAGACATTCCAAGATATTCAGATGAAATATTTCTAATATTAAAAGGACTCCTAGAATATAATTATTTAAGGAAGAGAGGTCGTTAATAATTAATTATTTTTAAAGTCATTTATTTCATTGCCATATGCTTTCTTTCCATTTTAGATGCATCCTTTTCTGAGTATTTTTATGGCCTTAAAAGAGTCTCAGTCTCTGATAACAATGTCCACAAGTTAAAGACACTCCAGAGATGCTATTCATTAATTGTTTTAGTTGGTGTTCCATATTTAAAAAGAAAATTAGAAAATAAAATTGAACAATACACTTTAGAAACACTTGATGGCACTTGTCATAGTGAATTTGAAAGAAAATGTAAAAAGTCTGTAATTTTTCTTCATTCTTCAGGTGAAATGTTTTGGAACTTGTGGACATTTGTACAGTATTTAAAGTACATAGGTAACAGAACTGACGTCCAGTTGCCAGAATTGCTACTTATTAAACTCAAACTTGTTTATGCAGAAGAGACCTTAGATTTTATTGACTTTTGGTCACAATTATTCAAAGGAGAACTTAGGTAGAAATAAAACATGAGTTGCTCATGTTCTTTTGAATACTTAAATGAAATTTTAGTGCATCGGAAATTGTTTCTGGAATATTACACAATGGATTGGCCACTGCTTTAGAAATATCAGCTTTTTTTCTACAGTTTTTAAAAGTGTGGAATGATGAAAAAATGAATTACAACTTGACTAGTCTTCCCAAAGTTGCACCTCCAGAGGTCAGTAATAATTTTTTATAAGCAAAGAAAAAGAAAATGCTTTTCTTACTCAAATCAGTCTTGTATTTGTTTTTCATTTTGTAAGTGAAAGACATTAAATCCAAACTTAATGTACACATTATGCAATTTCTTCAATGTAATATATTTTTGCAGTATGATCAAAAATCGAACACATACAAAGGGATATGTCCTATTTGCTTACAGAAACAAAAAATTCCAACTGTCCTCCCAGTGTCAGGGTAAATCTCAAAATATTAAGCTTTATATTCCCTTTAAATCACACTTTTTTTTACAGGTATGTTTTCTGTTTTCCCTGCATTCTAAATCATTTAAAGCAATCGCCAAAGTGCCCTGTTACAAATTTGCCTGCAAATTCCACTGATTTAGTTCGAATTTATGATTCACAATGAAGATATTATTTTATAAATGCTAAGTACAAAAGTTGTATATCTTTAACTGTATGAGGTGAAAAGGTTTTAATGAAGTCTAAATCCGAAAAATATTGTTTATTTCAACTTCAGCAGTGCGTACCTTACCTTAACTATAACAGTAATGTATATCTTACAAAATAATACTTAATTACTATATAAGTTGGTCAACAAATTGCAAGGTTTATTACGAATTATTGTAATATAACGTGCGCCAAATAAATGCTTTCAGTAAAAATTTCCAATAGTAATTCTAAGTTCAACAAATTGATATGTTATTTATTACAAATCAGATATGTACGTAATCAATTCATATTCTTTTAGCTCTTGATTAGCAGCCACTTGACAGCGTATTTCAAAACAAACAGATCAACTCTACAGTGATTACTGTAAAATTAGAGAGTATGATATGTAACTTATTTTCATCTAATTTGCGACTAACTTGACTGATATATCATAACATCATGTTAAAGCCCTAAGAAGAACTCTTAACAACATATTATATCACATTCCCAACGATTTTTTATGAAATATAATATGCATTTAAGAGCAAATTTACAACATTTAAAAATTATTTACGATAAAAGTTTCTCAAACATTATAACTGATTGATTTTGGAATATTCACTGTATTTTGAGCTAATATTTAAATAGCCAATTACTTTGTTAATTAATATTAATTTTCACTATACATATTTCACACTTCTCATTTTTGATTAATCAATAGTACAGCCTCTAAAAGTTACAAAACGTCTTACGAAATTAATTCTAAAACCTTGCTTTCAAAACTTTTAACCGAACCATTACATTTTAATCCTATAATCATAATTGAAGAGATATCTTATACTTTGTATATGTAATAATATATATAATATAATTCTTAAGACATACATATTAACTGCTGACACAGCCACGGAAATATGTCATAACTTTACGATTATTTTTAACTATTAACTTTCAAAATACATGTATTTCGAAAGTTACCTGATAAACCACGTGCCAGCTCCGACATAACAGCTTAACAGTCTTCAAAGTTTTATAAAACCTACACGTTAGCAGCCTCATTCATTCTCTATTAAAAATTGTTCAAACGACCCTGCATTCGTAACAACATAAATCTTATTAGTATTGTGATGCTCAAAAACAACATCATTTTATATCAAACGTCAATAAAGTCTTCATTCACGTTATTCTAAACAATAAATTGTTATAAATACTACAATGTCACAGTGACTAAAACAATATTATGCTCAGAAATGACGCTCTTTTGTTAATTAATAACAATGTCTCGACAAAACACCTACAGATAACAGCACTACTTTTACAGAAGAGACAATAAGAAGCTCAGAAACTGCACTATTTTAATTGAACTTGATCAACGCCTCAGGAAAATAATATAATCTTCTCATAAACGACTATCTAATACCTCAATGAAAAAATAAAAGTATGACGCTGAAAAACAGTACCCAACTTCAACAATAATGAAGAAATTTATGAATCTTCAGAAAATACGTCGTCAAAATCGACGCTTCATAAACGACTAATTGAAATCTTAATTTTCAGAAAGATCTGAGTATAATAACAAGAAGCAACGTAATTCTGAGAAATAAAATGCCTTACTAAATCTCAAACCTCAACATTTTAAGGATAATGTGGCGTTTAAAAAACGACGCCAGTTTGTAGAACTTACACAATGTCCCTGTTACAATTACCGTTGTTACTATTAGATCCTTCCATGTTGGTGTCCTGTAAAGCCTCAGTGCTGCAATATGGGGGCGGAGGAGTGCTCGAAGTATTGACTAAACTGTAATGAGGGTCGCTGCTCGAACGAAAATCCTTCAAGTGAGATCCAGTATTAACACTGAAACTGGACGATACAGATGGACCAACAGAGCAGCTGTTTTTTACTGCCTCGGCGTAAGAAGGGGGCTGATCGCTTTCAATGATATGTACAAAGTCTCCGTAAGCGGAGTCCCTATTCAGAAGTGGATCTAGCACGTCGCTCTGGCGGTCGACGTCGTGTCGTTGAGGGGAAGTACCAGACATATTAGGGCGGTAAGAGCACGAATACGAACGAAGGAATTCTCGTCGAATAGCGCATTCAGTATGTTGACACTCGCCCCTTGGTGGTCTGCGACTGTGACGTGCAACGATCGTGCCATCGACTAAAATGGGACGCTGTCGAGACAAGCCGAACATGATATTTCTTGAACTCATGTCATACGAGTATTTGCTAGCGAATCCGCATATTTTTGACAGGATTAAAATGAGCAGTAGGACAGACAAAAACGTGCTGATTAAGCCTAGAACAGAAATTGTTACAAAAAAAGAATTAAAAAGAAAATTTTTGTCCATACACTTACAAATTGTTATGAAAAGGTAACGAGTGCTGTTACTCTTCACTGTGGCATTTTTTCTCATCTGTTCTTCATAACTTATTGCTATAACAAAACATTATAAGTAATAAGTTTGTTCTCTTTTCTCTCCAATACATCAGCACTACTTTATATCACTTTAATATTTTAATAAGAGACCACAAAAGAGATTAATTAATTAACCAAAACAAAAAATAAAGACATAAGCACAGGATACATTAAAACTAAAATTAACTTACGCTCTATCAATGGAGGGCAGCAAGAAGGTCTAACTTTTACAGTACAGTTTGTATCAAAACGAATATCGCAACACCAATCTGTAGGGATGCAACGACCATCTTCACAAGGAATTTTGCCTTTTGGAATTTTATATACAAAGAAATTTACTATTATATTTCTGCTGTACCATTAAAATCAATTCAGAATGTGAAATTAAAATGCAACATACCTTCACATGGATCTCCATTACATTGTAATGATGTTTCATCTGATCCATCACTGCAATCCTTTTTCCCATCACATACATAATGATAGTTTATGCAGGCTGTACTAAGGACACATGTAAACATATGTTGGTTACAAAACCTAAAAGTCCTTTGCTGTTTATCAACAGGATAACCCTCAATACTATCCATAAGTTGTACAATTGTCTTCTCAAAATCATCCTCTTTCAGTTCAATAACTTTGAAAAGCATATACTTCAGACTTATACAAGCATACAGTCCTTCATGTCTCTTTGAGAAGTTGTCAAAGTGCAAAATTGCTCTATTTGCTTCTCCATTCTTAATATACTGATTAAGTTTCTTTGAATGCTTAGCCAAAAAGCGTAGGTCATTTTCATTCTTAAATCTAGTAAAAAAAAAGATATAACAAAATAAAATAATACCCACAAAGGACTAATAAAATCTCTATACGTACCTTAAACTGCCTTCATTTTTCACCCACAAGAGGTGATCATCATAAGTCTCATTTTGTATGTCGTTAACAATTTCGCATTTTAGAGTTATATTTGAGCCAAACACTTCAACTACTGCCCCTTTAATATCCTTTTCGTTATCATATTTTATTTGGTTTATTTGAAGGAAGAGTTCACCTACAAATTATTGATAATAACCACAATTAATACACAAAACTGGAGACACTTACACTTTATAAAACTAAGGAAAGATAGTACGAATATGTTACTTAATAGTAACCCCGTATTTGGAATCATTTTTTAAATTATAATTAAATATTTTTTAAAAAGGACAAATCAACATCAAACAACGCCATTTTTTATGCTCATTGGCTCATGCTGCCCATTACATATAAAATAACACCAACTTCTAGAAATTGTTATGTTAATTCAACAGTTTTTAAATTAAAGCAATATTTAACTAAATGTCTATAAGATTTATTAAATTAACGAAGTAATTATTTTAATAATTATCAGTCTCATTAAAAGTAAAAGAAATGCAGCTTTATAAATTTTGAAATTTTGAACTAGCTCACTACTTATAGCCAATGGGAAAAGACGTTTAAAAACGTCAAAGAGGTTATAAGTTTATGTTTAAACATTTTTAAATAACAATAAATTTAATAAATATCGTGTGGTGTAAATTAATCCAAAATGGGGAAAAGACAGCACCAAAAAGATAAAATGTATTTAACTTACACAGAATGGACAACGTTATATGGTGGAAAGAAAAGTAAAAACGAAAATGATACCAGTTCCTTTAGGAGATTACCTTTTGATCATTGCTGCTTATCCTTACAACCATTTGAAACCCCTTACTGCGACAGACATGGAAATATATTCGACCTACAAGCCCTTATACCTTTTCTTAAGAAGTTTAAAATAAACCCTGTTACAGGTCAACCACTGGACGTCAAGTCTTTGACTAAATTAAACATATTCAAAGATGCAGAAGGAGACTATCATTGTCCAGTTTTATTCAAAAACTTTACAAACAGCACCCACATAGCAGCTATAGCTACCACAGGAAATGTTTTTTCAATGGAAGCAATTGAAGAACTTAATATCAAAAACAAAAACTGGAAGGATCTGATTACGGATCAGCTATTTGACAGAAAAGATATAATAGTCTTACAGGATCCAAACAACTTGCAAAAATTTAATATTTCTTTATTTCATCATGTTAAAAACAACCTTAGAGTAGAGACTGAGGAAGAGCTTTTGGAAAAATCTGATCCTCAAGCACGTATTAATAAAATGAATACAGAAACCAGGCATACATTAGAAGAACTAGAAAGGGACTATGTTGAGCCTACAATCAAAATTCATCCTGCCAACAAAGTCTCAGAGAAAGCAGACAAGTTTAATGCTGCCCATTATTCAACCGGGGCTGTCGCTGCTGGATTTACATCAACTGTAATGGAACCAGTATTAACCCATGAAGCAGCCATTAAGCATGAAGATGTTGTAAGATATGAAAGGGTTAAAAAAAAGGGATATGTGCGTTTAGTAACAAATTTAGGTTTCCTCAATTTGGAATTGTACTGTGATGTTGTTCCAAAGACCTGTGAAAACTTCATTAAACACTGCGAAAATGGTTATTATAATGGCACAAAGTTTTTCAGGTCGATAAGGAACTTTATTATACAGGGTGGCGACCCCACGAACACAGGCAAAGGGGGCGAATCGATATGGAACACGAAATTCGAAGACGAATTCAAACCCAATCTACTACATACGGGAAGAGGGGTCCTTTCCATGGCCAATTCAGGACCAAACACCAATGGATCTCAATTTTTCATTACCTATCGTTCCTGTAAACATTTGGACAACAAACACACAGTTTTTGGTAAAGTTGTTGGAGGAGTAGAAACATTAAATGAAATGGAAAGAATAGAAGTGGACAATAAAGACAGGCCAATTGAAGATATTGTTTTATTGAATGCTCAAGTCTTTGTAAATCCTTACGATGAGGCCGATGAACAGCTTGCTAAAGAGAGGGAGGTGCAAGCTGCTGTTGATAAAATAGAAGCTGAAAAGAAAGTAGTACAAAAGAAAATTGAGTTAAAACCATTTAAAGAAGGCGTAGGAAAATATATAAACCCTAAAATATTAAAGAAGGATAAAGAAGATCCTTCAAATGTGACATTGACAAAGAAAAAGAAGAAAGAAGGAGCTTACAATTTCGATTTTAGTAAATGGTAGATTATTTATAAGACTTTTTGGTCATGTAAAGATTTAATTTGTACATTTTTGAGAATAAAAATATTTTTAAATATAGAACGTCCTTTTTTAACATAAGATAACTAACAAAACAGGTTTAAATAAGTTTTAACTGTACATAATTTGTATTAAATTCTGTAATAATAAATTTATAAAAGAAAGACAATGAAAATGTTTTTTAATTACAAAAAACCTCGTTCTACTCCCGCTTCTTTTCATATTTATATACAGTACGGTCATGGCTAATGGGAATCATGTGGTATATACAGTAGGTCTCGTATGAGCGTATTATGGGATTCCCCGGATGTTTTATTTAGGGTTTAATTTGTTTACAGTACACGGTGAACAAAAAGGTTTTTATTGAATGTTTTTATATTAAAGTAAAGAATGAAGTGTATTATGGAATTTCCCGAATATTTTTATATCTACTAGATGTCCCAAATGATACACATAGTGTGTCCCACATGAGTGTAAAGAATCAGTAGTCGAAGTTTCTTTAATATTATCTATGAATAATATTAATTAAAAAGGACCATCCTTGAAAAAAATGATTGATTTAAACGTCACGTCACAAAATTTAAATTTTCAAAATTTAGAAGTAATATGAAACATGGCAAAAGAAATGACCAATATCAAACACGAATTATCAGGAAAGCATGGACTATCGATTCCGAATTTGTACCCCTCCCTATGCTTATCAAAAAAATCCCTCAGAGAAAAAATGCATCCTTCCTTACCTCCCAATCTAGAAAACGGAGATAACGTGGCCGTAAGAGGTATCTAAAAGTCAATACTACATTAATAATAATTTATTTATTTGCGTTTAGGAAGCTGGCGATTTAGAAAGCGTCTTTAAAAAAATAATTACTGGGCTAACATCCTCTAATAAAGTCGTTCGATCAGAGTACTACATCCTGTTAGCTACTCTGTTGCACCAGTACAAGAACGTATCATTTGAACAAATCAGAAGTTGCATAGAAAGTGTAATACATCATTACAAAGATTGTTCTAGTACTAAATTAATTTATATGAATTCGAATTCATCAGAAGACGTTTCTAATGCCTTCATGGGCGAACTTTTGGCTTACGGGGCTTTGGTACGATCTGGTGCATTCTTTAGATATTCAGAATCGAGTCAGAAACATGTCATTGAGAAAATACTGTCCTTCAGGAGTAAACAAGAACGATTTTCTTTGGCTGCTTCGGTCTTTTTCACCGACATTATCGAACAGGTTTAGAAACGATATATATAAATATAAAACGAGAAAACATAAAGTATTTAAAACTTTTAGGTCGATGAAGACACTTTTTCAAAATTGGTGTGGCCAAAATTGAAACAAGAAATCGTAGTTCCTTGGTTGGATCAAAACTTAGACACCCTGTATCTAATTTTCATAGCCAAACGCCGATTTCCTGACGTAATTAACGCCTGTAGCTCGATCAAAATATTGAACAATTCTGAATTATTTTCAGCGGATAATATGAAGTACCTCTGCACAAAACTTTTGGTAAATGGTCACTGTCATTCTTTCTTTTATCTCACCCTTTTTAATATAAATAATATACGTCTTTATAGGACGTTTCATCGTACGACCAATTGAATCACCCTGTATATTCTGTTGTAAGTAATGAAATAGCAAATTCGGTTGTCTTGATATATTTCGTTTACCAATTGGACCATTGTTTGGAAGAACAAAGTCTTAACAAACTCGTAGCGGTTTCGGTCATTTTGACCAATATCATACGAGCCCTTGACGATTTGTCTTTACTCACCGAGCTTCTACAGTACAATTTCATGTTGCAACTTCAACACCACTTTCGAACTCCGAACACCAGCGATCCTGATTATCCGAAAGCCGTTGCAAGAGTTAACGAATTTTTCGAAACCCTGTTGACCGTGTTTAGAAATTCTTATATACTGGACCAGTACAAAGTGGCGCTACTTAAAAAGCTTTTGCTGTACCCCGGTGATCTGCTAATAGACAATTATTTTGACGTAAAAATTGTCCGCGGCATGACGTCGATCCTGCATACCGAGGGCGTTAAAGAATTATCAAATCTGTACAAAAAGATTGTGACGGAAAACATAAAAAAAGAAAATAAAGCTAAGGTCGATTCTCCCTGGACCCTGGACGAAAAAAGGCACGCTTCGAATGCTTTTGTCCAATTGCTAGCTCATCCAGCAGTCTCTGAAGAATTTGATTGGAGAACTGAACAAATGAGATTTTTAATTCATCGCGGATTTATTGACGATAATTCCGTTGAAAATATCGACCCGCAACTTTCAGATTTTCTTCGAGAATTATTTTACACGTCTCTCAACTTAAAATTACCAAATCTAGAACAGCAACGTTCCACCTTCTCGGCAATTTTCAAGTACGTCAAAGTGTTGACTTATCAACTCGATCTAAATATTAACCTTCGCATTAAACTACCCCCCGAAACGTTGGAAATGTGGAAGACCGTTAATGAGTTTATAAATGCAACAGAGGGAAAAATAAAAACAAATGAACCCGCGAATCTCTTCTTTCAAACTTTAATATTGCAAATGACTTTGTATCTTTTAACTGGTGAGGAAATGGCGATCGCATGCCTCCAAGAGATCTTACTCAGTTACCAGAAAATCAAAAGCAAAGCACAAAGCGCTTGGGTGAACGAAATTGTTATGGACTTGTTGTTGGTGTTATTAACTTACCATTCGGATTTTATACAAAAATCGGTCTATTGTATGAGTGGATATTTGAATGAATTTGTCACGTATGGTACTGTACGAAAATTACTGCCCATATTAGACGCCTCTTATGACAATTCACCCCATTACACCGAATTCAACGAACAAGAATTCAACATTTACGATAATGAGAACGAAATAATTAAAGAAGCAATCAAAGGAAATCAGTTTCAAAAATATCGAAAATATGCCCAGCAAGTCTTCGAAACATTAAAAGTTTCAAACACAAACGTCATAGGAGATAATTCAACTACAAAAGCTATGGTGATCCTTAAGGAATACGCAGTAACCATTTTAGACTCTTATATTTCTACTAATTGCAACTTGACAGCCTGTTTGAATATTTTGGCTACTTTAATAAATTCACTCGAAGCGACTGCAAAAATGAACGACTGCGAAACACTCAACGGTCGTTTGAAAAATTGCTTCAAAACCCTCACATCCCTCAGGAAATTCAATTCGTTTGAAGGTCTGACAAGTACAGATCTCAGCAACTTTTTAAGAGCACTTTTGGACAAAGCAAACGAGGAAAACCAGTTCAAACACACAACAGCCGAAATTTGCAAATCATGCCAGTTCATCATCAAGTGCTCGACCCTAATAAATTCGACAGAAGCAGCCCCAGAACCAACGAAAAGGAAATTGAACCAAAAACTCACAAGAACATTAACAATAGCTTTGGAATCGTTCTTCAACAGTAAAGAAACGTCAAATGTGTTTAGTGTTTTCAAGTCAATTTTCAAGCAAAAGTGGATCTGTGTCTTGTACGTGGTTCCAAATTTGTACATTTACGGTTTCAAACCAGATATTAAAATGATCAAGCGAATCCTGGCATTGGAATTACTGACAACATTCTATAACAACCACGAGCTACTGAAAGTCGAAAAATACAGGGCTGAAAAGTTCCTACAGGACGACGAAGTCCAATTTTCCGATAACATAATCAACTTTTTCAAAATTCAATGTCTAAACTCACCCCAAACGAAACCAAACGAAAAATATATTACGAACATATTTCGGGTGCTAACGTCTGTGATAAACAGCCCCACTAAAGATGACCATTTCGATTGGAGGAGCATAAGGGACTATATAAGACAATACAGAGGGCTGACTATATTCACCAGGGACGCCAAATGTGCTTACAAAGAACTCCTCGGAAAGCTGGAACCCTGTTCCTCTGTGAAGGACGACAATAAACAGTCACTAATAGATTTAGACGAACTAAATACTATACGTGTTAGCAAGGAAGATTTAATCACAAAACTGAGTTGTTGCTCCGAAAAACTGAACAATATCGTCTTGTCATTGAAGGAGAGCAACCATCACGAACAAAAGTCGAATGAAAAAGATGAAAAAGGACAACAAAAGACACGAAAGAGCAGAAGCGATCATGGATCATCCCCACACAGTGGAGATCTAAAGGTTTCGAAAATTTTACGCGTCAAAGAGAAACCAGGAAGCAGCAACATACATGACGGTAAAAATAAAAAAACTAATAATAATAATAATGGTGATTATGAATATATGTCGATAATAAGAAAAGTGCATAAAGCTAATAAAGGGAAAAGGGAACCGATGGAAAGTCGAAGCCGCTCGCGAAGCAACAGCGAAGATATTTCTATTGTATCTTTCGAATATCAAGAAGAAAAAAGTCAAAGTAAAGAAAAAGTTAAGTCTGGAAAACGTAAAGCCAGCACAGAAAAAATAGAAGATGGTAAGAAATTTAAACTATTAAATTAAATTGTCTTCCGCCTTATCCTTCAGCTTTCGTTTCGCTTTGATTTCCGTCACTAAATCCATTCACTTACAATATCGCTTTATAAAATTCGACTGTCTTCGCTATCGGACAAACCAAAAAAATAAAACACGAAAAAAAAAGTAGTAAATCAACCGAGAGCAGAACCCGGGTCGCCTGCATGCCAAGCGAGCGTTATAACCGCTGAACCATTTTCAAATACTTAAGTCTATCACAGCAGGGGCTGACAGGGCAGCCATTAGTCCAATTTGCGGGAACCAATGCGGGCAGCACACTTTACAAATCAATTTTTAAAAACATTTGCAGGAATATATTATAAAATAATAATCAATCATCCCCTTTTTTATACAATAAAAATCGTCAATGATTTTGCGAAATAGGTAATTCTTCTACATTTTTCTCACATGTAATTTAGAATCCTTCTTAAAATAGGTGCCTACCGAATTTTAATTTTAAATAACATTAAAATTGCCTAATGAATTTTTATTTGCACATCTTCAGATAAAGAAGCTCTAAAAATAGCTTCAAACGAAATAACAGATAACAAAACTACACGGCCTGAAAAAGACGCTAATTCTGATGAAAACAGTATGAGAGAATTGTCTACAATGTCCGCCGAATGTAAAAGCGAAAACTTAATCCAAACGAATGGCCTAAAAAGAAGTAAGATTAAGCACGAAGTGTTTTCAAAATCATGTCCCACAATAGACGAAGAAGCAGATGTTGATTTGGATAAGGGAAAGGTTACTAAAAATGTCGAAAAACTGGCTCCAAAAAAACCAAGTAACTTCAATAGCAAAGACTCGTCTCAAACCAAAATAAAAAGAACTAACAGCCCCACGACAAATACCAATCCAAAAGAAAATCTAACTCGTAAAAAAGCTCAAACTAATATGGACGAATCGGTAAAAGATGATTCTGCTATTAGTAACAAAGGCAGCAAACCAAAAACAAAAAATAAATCCATCAGAAACAACAATAAAATAAAAAGCATGATCAAAAACAGCAACTGCATGTTTGAAAATTTAATTGAAGCTATTACTGCCAAGAGTCCGAGCGAGAGACGACTATTAGAACAAGAAAAGAATACGGGACCAAAAAAAGTTGGAAAATCACCACAAGATTTGTCATTGGCTTCTAATCGAGCTTCCACGAATATTTTTCAGGACAAAATGGTCGCCGAATCGCAAAAAAAAACAAAAGAAAAACCAACAGTGAGCCAAAAGTTGGTTTTTCTCAAAACAAAAAGTCACTAGACGCCATTTCCATGGAATCAACCATCAACAACAAAGAAAACACAAAAAAATTATTTATCTCGACCTGATATACGCTCTATATATTTCAATGTTGTTGAAGCTTTAACTGTGTGCCTACTTTAATAGACATTATTATTTACTAATTTTCTAATATAAAAATATATTTGCCATTAAATATTGCATTATGCAGTGTGCCTACTTGATCTTTGTAAAAAAAAGGAAATAAATAAAAACAAAAGTTACACTGAGGTAATATTTTGACATATACACATATAAAACAAAATTGGCATACACCCTGTATATTTAACATTAACCGATTTTTCTTCCGTTAAAACGCAAAAAAATTACGAAAAATTATTTTTTAAAATTATTTATTAAGTATCTAATGAAAAATAGATAATAATGAACATGAAACACAACTGAACAAAAAATAATGTACAAAATATATTTTTTATTGCGAAAAAATATTTAATGAAGTTGACAATTCTAAACTCGTTGAGCTTCGATTTTCCTGTAGTAAAATAAATATTTTAGTGCATTTCTAAACGAAAATTTCCAAAAAAAAAATTAATAATACCTCGTCTGAATCACAGTCACTTATTTCTCCGAAAAGAGAACGCTCTGTAATAAAAGCTACTTTAACACCCCGTATAATACATGTAAATGCAACAAACATACCATCAAAGTCATTTCTTGAAGAAACGTTATCATATATAAGCTCATATCTGCTAGATACCTGACAATTAAAAAATTCGTTTTCTTTATCATCTGCGATACTATTTTTATTACTTAAAATATTTTTTATATCGAAATTGGTGTATTACTATTTTATTAAACTTACAGCTTCAACGTCCATTCTAAGTAGCCAAAGAACTTCTTTCTCAATTTCATCAACATCTTCGAGGTCGATTTTGTTTTTCAAAACTTTTCTGAATCGCCTTTTGCGTACGTTTTTTAAAGGAGGTGTAAGACCATGAGGATACGAATATTTCTTTAAATTCTTTTTAGATGTAACAACATTTTTGTTGTTTTCATCATTATTTTCGAATGGTTCTTTCTTACAAACCACGATTTTCGAAATATCCGCAGTTTTATAAAAATCTACACGATCTGTTGTCTTCAAAGATTCCACGTGACATGGTAAATCGAAAACTCTGGCATTTAAAACTTTTTTATTCAAATGAACCACCCCTTCGTTCATCTCGCTGTTTAACGATATTTTTAACATTTTTTTCACTTTTTTTGGCTTCGAATGAAGGACATTTTTCAAATCATTTGCCTCTTTCTATGTATTTATCTTATGAATCAAAACCGTTTAAAAACGAAAATTAGGTATACTTACTTCAGGCAAACGAAGAAGGAATTGTTCTTCCAATTCGTATTTGTTTTTCTCTTTCTGCCTTTGTGAATCGTTTGACGACATTTCATCAAATAATGTCAAAACTTGTAATAAACTTTTGAAAGTTCATCTGTCTCCATTTTGATTTTCAATTGGTTGATTGAATGTCAGCCATAATGATTACGTCAACCAATCAGATCGACTCATTTATAAATAAGTATACAACAATTTTTACATAAAATGTGTGTTTATTAAAAAAAAATAGAACTTCTGCGTGGAGTTTAATATCATTCATTTATATACCAATATTTTTATAATTGGTCTAATCATAATCACCTAATAAGAGTTAAAATCGTAGATGTCTTACATTACAGAAGTCTGTTAAGAAATAGAAAGTGTGGTTATAGATTGGGTTGGATTGGGTGGTATTTGTTGAATTAGTCATTCGTTGATGGTGTTGTCATTGTTGATAATAAATTAAGTGTTGTTTAAAACAAATGAATAAAAATGTCTTTGGCTGTGATACAGTCCGATTGTAAAAGGGCAATATCCCTTATTTCCCATTTAAGTAACGATGAGTTGGACGAGATAATGAACAACGAAGAAAAACTAGAGAATCTGCTGAAAGACTTGAATCAGGTTTGTGTACAACATTTGTCAGTAGTTTTTCCCAAAACAACAACAGCTATTTATTTATAGAATTACATTAAGGAAATTGAAGCAGAGAAAGAAACATTGTTAGCTAGTAACAATTCATTAGCAGAATATAATCTTGGAAAGGAGCCTCTGCTGACTGAGAACAGAGAAAAGATCCACCAACTGTCACAAGAAGGTGCAGAGTTATCCAAATCAGTGAAAGATAAGCTTCAAACAGTGCAAGATAAGAATGGTGATATGTCCCTAGAGACCGCTTTAGCACTATTACAGACAGCAGCTAGTGAAATTGAAGAAGAATCAGAAAAGTTGGCACAAAAATTCCTAAACAATGAAACTGACTTAGAAGAATACCTTGACACTTTCATGATCAAAAGGAAACTTATGCATCTTCGTCTAGTTAAGGCAGAAAAGTTGGCAAAAATATTATCAAGAGGACTACCAAACAGCCAAAATTATATGAACGTTCCACCAACAACAATAAACAGCAGCTTCTTTCCTGGTACTGTATTCCCACCTGTCCCTCCAGCATCTGTGCCATATCCCACAGGACCCTTAAATATGCCTCTACCTCCTGGAGGTGTCCCCAGGTATTTTCAAAACCATTTTTGATATTTTACTTTGATTCATTGAATTATGCCAGTAATTGTGATTAGACTTACAGTGTCTTACAAAATGTTCATTTTTAATTCTGTGAGATACTGTATAAGTCATTAATATGGGAATTAATTAAACTAAAAAATATGCACAGCCTCAACAACTGGGTAAAACTTGAAAACTGTGATCGTTGGGCCTGTTTCACATTAAAATTAATTAACCATTGTTTTGCTATTTGCACAAATGAGTTAATTTTGCCATATACACGTTTTTCACTTATCACTTAAAATATACATGCAAATGGAGGCTTATTATTATGATATTTACTGGAATTAAATATAAATATAGTATAGTTAAATTTTAAATTCCCTACCAAATTAATTTTGATTTAATGAAAAAAAGGAAAATAGCACACTTTAAGAAAAGAATAATAATCGTATCATTTTTTGTGTTTTATTATTCTCAAAATAGTTATCTACTTTTTGTATAAGAAAGCTTATAAAAGAATGTTATTAGTTATGCAGCTCAGTTGGTAATGTAGTTAATATTTTATGCTACTGAACTGTTATGATACACAAGAAAACAATTTAAATTTATTATACCATTACACGTAGTAAGTAATGGATACATTTAATCAAAACTTGCTATTTATTGTACATATAAGTTTTACAATAAAATTATTGTAATGTTTTATGAATCTTTGTAAAATATTACAATCATATTTTTTATTTATCGCCTTTGTCTTAAAAGTAAAAGAGGGACAACTTATCATCCGCATGTCCTTTTTTAAATCAGTAATTATGTTATGTATTATCAGACAAGACAACACCATCTTTTTTGGTGACTTCATATCTATGTCTATTATGTATGCTCTATGCGTGTAGCTCTATGGATAGTTTCAGGCTTACAGATGATGTAACGTCAAATTATTTTTACTTCGTGATTTTTACATTTTAAACAGTTTTAATGCAGTGATTTGGATCACATATGGTAAATAGTATTTACTTAGAAAATTTAAGTAATTTTTAGGCTTTTTAATTCCTTAGATTTGTGTAAGAAATACTATTTCTAACCTCACAGTTTGTATATAAACATTATGCGAACGCGATATGGTTTTTACAATGTCGCACAGCAAAGTTTACGAAATTTATGTACAACAACAATTTACAATACCAAAAATCATTACGATTCCTTGGGCATTACTCCAAAAGCTTCCCAGAAGGACGTAAAGGATGCATATTACAAGTTATCAAAACTTTACCATCCTGACAAGAATGAGGGCAGTGAAGAGGCAAGTAAAAAGTTCCGCCAAGTCTCAGAAGCCTACGAAGTATTAGGAAACATAAAACTTAGAAAATTATATGATAGAGGCAAGTTTTATTATCATTCAAGAATTCAGGTTCCAAATGATTAAGCAACGTCCCCATTTATGTTTTTATTATTTATTATTATAAGGATTATTTTTAAAGGGGCGTCTAATCTTGGTAGACGAGGGCAGTATCCTACAAAGGAACACCCATTGGCAAATTTTCACAGATCTCGAGAACGAAGAACAAGACCACCACCACCACAAAGTGGAAGCACACCTATTTATGACTTTGATGAATGGTCCAGGGCTCATTATGGTACCACGTTTGCGCGAGACATGTATTACAAAGATATGGTATACAGACAAAGAGCAACAAGAGCAAGAGAAACAATTGATATTAAAGTTGAGCGTACACTTGTTTTAATTGCAACAGCCTTCATAATTTGTTTTATAGTATCACGTTCCTTCGACAATCCCGATAGTATAACTTATGTTTCAAAAAAAACGACACCACCCTGCGATTGATGACTGACTAAATCAGTTACCAATTAATTTCCTTGTTAACCTGCATCCAAGGCTAGTAATGTGTAGTTTATTGTACAGATATATTTATATTTTTAAATTATGTTTTTCATTTCAGTTTAGNCAAGCTTTAGCGCGATTAATTCGCTCATGTGACTTGCTTTGGAACCCTCAGCGAGGGCAAAACCACCTCCAAGAAGGAAAATCAGACCCCACGGTAATTTCTGTTGCACTACTTTCCACGTTATCAGGGGAGGTAGTAATGTGTAGTTTATTGTACAGATATATTTATATTTTTAAATTATGTTTTTCATTTCAGTTTAGAAATACAATTACGTCGTTATACTTTTATAAACTTCGTTATACGTATTTTTGGCGCCGTATTTTAAATTAAAACGAACATGTGACGTAATGTAATAAAAGATGGCCGCCAAAGACAACCAAAAATGAAAAGGCTACATGCTAGATTAATGTTCTAATTAGACTACAAGTACGGTTGTATGTCGATATGAAAGCCATTTCACCTTCATTTCCTTTTTTAAATCGTAAATTAACTTATAAAAAAAATATATTTTACCTATGATTATTGCAATCCTATCTATGGTCTTGTACTGTTGATTAGATCGCTGATGTGCCGCCATTATTTTTTATTTAAATGTATTTTTAGGTTATATTAAGTTATATTTATGAGAAAAGTGATAAATTACCTAAAATTTAGAAAACAAAGTGTTTAACTATTGTCTAATGCCATTGTGACGTGTAATATTTAATGTACTTATCATTTACTTATTCGTTGTGAAGAAGTGGTCTATTTTCAATTTTCCAATTAATATCCTTTACATATACATGAGGAGTTTTAAGAAGTATTACAAACCTATTTTAATATGCTTGGGAGCAGTAAATTGTGGTACATATTTATATTATAATCCTCATTTTGCCGACAAGAGAAAAGTTTTTACATCATGGACTACAAATTATGTTCCTCCAAATTCTTCGAAATGGGATGATAATTGGGACCAGTAAGTAAATGTTCATCTTGGGCTTATTTTGTAACTGATTTTTATAAATGCTCATAACTCCTAAAGGATATAACTCGACTTTTAACATATCCTCAAACATGCATTGTCAGCAGGTCTCCAAACAGTTTAATACATCCTAAGAAAATCCTAAATGATACAAATAATGACAAAGTGGTAGAGAAACTAAACACACTTCGCTCTACTGCAACAAGGCACATTATATTAATCAGACACGGTCAGTATGAGATTGATGGAGGCACTGATGAAGAAAGAAAGTTAACGAAGTTAGGTATAAGATTGAATTTAAATGGTTTGAGAAATTTTAATATATTTGGGAATGTATTTTATTTAGGTTGCAATCAAGCTAAACAGACAGGCAAGAGACTTCAGCAATTGGGATTCCCCTATACAGAAATGATCAAGTCAACAATGAAGAGGGCACAGGAGACAGGGACAATTATTTCAGATTTTTTACCAAAAGTAATTTGTTTAATTCTGTTATATTATAATTGTACCTATTTTAATTTAATTACATGTGATAGGTTCCTGTTCGTGAATGTAATTTCATTAGAGAAGGAGCGCCTGTCCCTCCGGAGCCTCCTGTTGGTCATTGGAAACCCGAGGTTTATGTAAGATTTCTTAACATATCTTTACATGATTTTTTTTTATTTTATTTTTAATTCTCCAATCTCGAATCCATTTTTTGAGATGTGTAAGTATCTTTATATTAAAATTGTTAGCAGTTTTACCAGGATGGAGCCAGGATAGAGGCTGCTTTCAGACAGTATTTTCATAGAGCTGATCCAAAGCAAGAGCATGATAGTTTTACTTTACTTGTATGCCATGCAAACGTCATCAGATACTTTGTGTGCAGGTCAGTACGTCACCTGATTATTATTTAACACTCCTAAGTTATTTACCATAGGGTAACTTATTTTAGTTTAGAACAAATTGGTCATACTGTAATGGTTTTTGTTTTCTGGTCATTGAAGCTCTTTCTTTGTCAAAGTAATTATTTAAATTTGTCATTTATTTTTCTTTCGTTTTCCCTATCGTAGAGCTTTGCAGTTTCCCCCTGAAGGATGGTTGAGGTTGTCTTTGAATCATGCAAGTATTACATGGATAAGTATTGCGCCTAATGGAAGAGTTAAATTGATGGCGTTAGGTGATAGCGGTCATATGCCGCCTGAAATGCTTACTGTGTCCTGAAATAATTAACTATTAATTATTTACACCATGTATGATGGTGGGTTGTGTTTATATGAAAAAATAAAAACGTATTTTATTCTATTTTTTTTGGTTTAATACTTTTTTTGTATGCCCCTCAGGGGCTCACACCTTGTGAGTACGGGAACTGGCGATCCCGAGGTGCCCTAGCTGGAACTGTACCCCTCTTGGGACAGTTCATTTACATTACTGTCTCTATCCCTCTTGGAAGAAATAAGTCATTAGATTTAAGTAATCTCTTGATATTTAGCTAAAAATATAATTGAATTCTTCTTGACCTAAATAAAACACAATCTGTTATTGATTTCAATTTCTAACCCGGGTTAAGGTACAAGTGTTCGGTGGCCCTTTTGGTCACTTATGAACACCTTGTATGTACTTTCAGTAGTTATTAAAATAAGGTTTTTAACCTTGACTGATTTGGGTCTCAAATACTACTTGTAATAAAAATACTTTTTATTTACACAGTTGCAGCATTTACAATAAACTTGTTATTAACAAAATGCACAACATCTTGAACTTATGAACTATACTGGAGTACTTAATAATTATAATTTTGCACTAAAATATATAATATTAGGAAAATGGTTTTTCACTTTTGATTTTTCTGCGTTTATTACACAATTCGTTGCTATGTACTCATTTTATATTTGTNCAAAATGCACAACATCTTGAACTTATGAACTATACTGGAGTACTTAATAATTATAATTTTGCACTAAAATATATAATATTAGGAAAATGGTTTTTCACTTTTGATTTTTCTGCGTTTATTACACAATTCGTTGCTATGTACTCATTTTATATTTGTTAATAATGATAAGTTTATTAACACCATTAATAAAGGTATAAAAATAACTTTGTGAAATACAATGAAATTGTTGCAATTAACGAAACGAGGATGTTCACATTACAATTAAAAGCAAGAACGTTTAATAGGAAAATATCGAGTGTTATTAAAATTATTTTATTCAGTCTTCCATAGTCAGATTAGAAATATCCCATTAAAAAAATAAATATTTACAAATTGAGTTCCTGAAGTAGTAAAAGCAATATCCTGTACTATTATAGCAGTGTTTGACATGCAGTATTGTCTTGGCGATACTTTGTCCGTTGACTAAAATTCCATTAGGGTACAATTAAACTAAGGCTTCTTCTAACAATTTAAAAAATGAACAAGTATTGAGTGCCAACGTTATTACATGTTATGTATCCAAAAATAAATTGTTAACAAAACTATTCAACCATCGATTAAATCTAATACTATTAATTCTTCGTCGGTTCATTCTTTTGAGCACCAAATTTACTTTGCCAGGTACAAGAACCTGATTATTAATTCATTGCCCATTCGGGGAATTCGTTAAGAGAATAAATAACAGCTCCCAGGGTGGGGAACATAATAAAAAGTACAACAAGTGCAATAATAGACACCCCAATACCAGCTTTAACCATTTCTTTAGTGGGCATATTACAAGGAGCAGCAGCGATTGCATTTGGGGGAGTGCCCACAGGTAAACAGAAGGCATGACTACAACTTAGAGCTGCCGGCATCATTAAATAAAGCGGATGCCACTTGGCATTCTTCGACATTTCGGCCAAAACGGGTAAAATAACGTTGGCCACAGCCACATTANCAACTATTAGTATATCTAAAATTTATTCTTTTTTATCATTTATCTCCATCGAGAATTTCATATGTATTATTAAGTAATGATCCGTTTCATTAAATTAGCTACTGTTGGACTATTTTTGGAAATAAGCGTATGAAAAATTTGATGACTATCAGTTTTACAAACTAATACAATTGGGCATATCGAAAAAATTCTTTTGTAGGTATTTGCATTACAACAACACTACAAATATTTGTAAATATCTGTTAATCAATTGACAAAAACATTTGTGCGTGAGTCAAAAATAAAAAATTAGGCTGGAATTCACAGCTGACTAATATTTTTTTGCAAGCTTAATCGGAGGTTTTTACGAAATTAATGGGAAGATACATATTTATATAGGAGCAAATAAAAAGAACGCATAACTCAAGTTCATGTAACAACCGACGTCCAAATGTGCCAACTTTTCTCTCAAGCTGTGGTGAAATAAAAATAATTGACGCCAATTTAATTTTATCGAAAAAAAAATATACGTATTGAATAAGTAGGTACCTTCAAGTCAGTTATCATTTCTGCCCATCCTGGAATAAATTGTGGCTTCCTGAAGAACCATAAGAGAACGGCAGCCACGAAAATGGTACCCACAGCAGCTTCGTGAAACGATATAGGACCCAATTCGTCGATTTTCTGTTTGATAAGTTTTCGGGCCACCCTTTCTCCTTCCTTGCCCAATTTGGTTCTTTTGGCGTCTTCAGAATTAGGACGGAACAAGCCCATAAAAAGGATTTGTAGCCACAACCATGTCAGAAGCATAGTAATTAGCATTACGGGAGCATTGAAAAACAACCAGGAAGTGAATTCGATTCCGGGACTGTCGGGAAACAGTGTTTCATAAATACCTGTGGGAAATAAACATTAAACAAAAAAATGAGATTTCGTTAAGAAAATTTCGTTACCTTTAAATGTCAAGTTGGTCCCACTTCCCACTACGGTTCCCATTCCTCCTATACTGGATGCATAAGCGGCTGTCAGAAAGTAACAGATTGTCGTTCTGCTGGGTCTCAACGGTTCTTCTGGTTTGACCGCACCTTTGCCGTTTTCTGCGACCTTGTTCAATGCTTCACCAGCTTCGCCCAAATCGTCCTCCTTTTTCGTCGGTCTCTCGTACATATCGCCGATTCCCTGAGATTCCAGCTCCTTCAGAGCTGCTTCCACAATGGGACACATCATAGCCGTAGCAGCCGTGTTAGATATCCACATAGAGACGAACATGGTCACCATGCACAGGCCGAAGTTCAACTTTTTCGGACTGCAGCCGACCAAAAGAATCACCGACAGCGCCACTCTCCTATGTAGATTACAATATTCGACTGCAATTGCTATTATCAGACCGCCGACGAACATCATGTTCGTCTCTTTGAGATAACATAGGGACGTCTTGTCGGAATCCAGTACTCCCATCAAAGGGAACAGAACCTGTAGGAAACATTTAATTAATATTTTAAGAGGGCGGAAAAAAATTAATGTACCATAGGTATAAGGGCAGTTACGGGTAAGGGTAGGGCCTCGGTAACCCACAACCCTGCCATAAGGAGCACAACGTATAAACATCGCATAGCAGGGGTGTTATTGCAAAGGAATACTGGCATGATGACGAACGGGAAAATTGTCACGAAAATGGCCCGCCAGTACATTCGTACGGCCTTGACAAGAAGTTCCACCTTGGAGGCCATGGCGGTCTGTACCTCTTCTGTCACTAAAAAAAAAAAGTAAAGATAACGTTTCCGAAAAAAAAGACGAAATCACGAAATGCAACAAATATAAATAATTTATACAAAAGTTATTATTTGACCTAAAGATGCAGAATTGACCTACGACTTCCTATCAAGAAAAAATACCTTTGTATAAACAATTTTTAGGTACTTCCTCCGCATCATTCTTAATCAACGTAGGAATTGAAATAAGGCAAAGGTTAATTCGATTATTATTATTGTGAATGCTTTCAAAGTATAACAGTACTAGGCATCTAGCAAGGAGGAGTTAGAGATAGCTTTAAATTAAATGGAAGCGGTATTGACAAAACAGTAGTGCATGAAAATAAATAAAAGTAAAACAAAGATACTGGTATGCAAGGGAAGAAACAGTAGGGAAAGAACGAATATAAAGATAGGAGACTAAAAATTAGAAGTGGCTGATTTTAGGTATCTAGGAAGTAAGATAAGTCAGGACGGAAGGAGTAGTAAATATAAAGCAAAGGATGGTGCAGGGTCGCGTCGCCTTTAATAAAAAGAAGTCATTTCTATGCTCGCGAACGGTTAATTTAGAAATTTCAAAATTATTGTTAAAGGTGTATGTTTGGAACGCGGCGTTGTACGGGTGCGAAACATGGACAGTGGGCGCGGCGAATAGAAAAGGTTAGAAGCGTTCGAAATGTGGCGTTATATGCGAATAATGAGGATAACGTGGATAGAAAAGGTTAGAAATGAAGAGGTATTAGAAAGAATAGAGGACTCTATGAAAGTCAATAAAAAATGGGCGAGATAGGTTGGTAGGATACCTTCTCAGGCATGAAGGTCTAGTGAGAGACATATTAGAGGCAGAAACAGGAGTTAAGAGGAGTGGAGGCAGACCTAGATTAGATTACTGTTCGCAAATAGTTAAAGATGTGGGTTGTTCCAGTTTTAGGGAAATACGAAGATTAGCTCAGGATAGGAAACAGTGGAGGTGCGTGTCCAACCAGTCTTAGGACTGACGATCTTATGATGATGATGCTTCCAAAGAAAGTACATGCTAATCTAGAAAAACTTTTGAGTATCATCATCATCATAAGGTCATCAGTCCTAAGACTGGTTGGACACGTACCTCCACTCTTTCCTATCCGGAGCTATACTTCGCATTTCCCTAAAACTAGAACAGCCCACATCCTTAACTATTTGCGAAGAGTAATCTAATCTAGGTCTACCTCTACCCCTCCTAACTCCTGTTTCTGCCTCTAATATGTCTCTGACTAGACCTTCATGCCTGAGAAGGTGTCCTACCAACCTATCTCGCCTATTTTTTATTGACTTCCATAGAGTCCTCTGTTC
>NW_020439302.1:2982611-2994168 GCF_000699045.2 Agrilus planipennis
TGAACGTTACCTTTAGTGGTTAGTGTTTTGTTTTTTTTTTTTTTTTTTGAAAACAATGAAATTACAATTACACGCTGGTATAAATCTAAGTAAACAATAGACTTTTGTGTGAAAACAAGTTATTTTAAAAACATCGATGATTACGTATTATGCATTTCTAACATTGACTTTCGCTTTATGTTTTGACTGATTTTTTTGGCATAAAATGATCATTTATTTTTATCTATAATTCTCATTCAAAGAAAACGACACGTAAAAATGATAAAACAAAAAGAAAAACGAAATACGAACCAATATGTAATTCGCTACACATAGATAAACAAATGTAACTTTTCTGGGGGGAAAACCAAAATATTTGATTTCTATTTTTAAATAACATTGATCCTATGAAACAATAATCGACCTCGATCTAAAAGCCTAGAAAATCATTTTTAAAATAAAAAGGTGATCATGGTCCACTTTTAACTCTCAAATTTCATCACATAGCAAACTGTAATCGATCTCAAATTGCGTGAGATATTTTGAGCGCTTTTTATCCTATCGTAAAGACCACAAAAACATACTTTATTTTATTATACAAATATGAGGAAGTAAAACTCATAAGGTGTTGCTCATAATTGAATTTTATATTCGTAGTAGGGAGTAGGTACATAGAAAAAAAGGGTTAAAGAAAATTAGAAAGCTTGTTGAACACAGAACAACGATCTGTTGTCACCCGTGTTTTTCCCTTAACACTTTTAATCAGTTCTATGATAACAAAACGGAAGTTATTGTGTAAATAACGATAAACAATGGTGTTGTATTTATCTGCATACAGTTGGGCATCTATTGTTTCTTTTCAATAATCTACATATATGTGAAATAGTTATCACATTATGTTATTCAAATTAAAGAATTAATACAGTTTATCAGAATAAACAATTTGTTCTTGTTAAATAACGTAATAGTCTAGAAATATAAGATTGGATAAGTCTCCCAGATTTTTTATTTAACAATAGGAAATACAGATATTCACAAACTTTCTTCATTTTTATTACGAGTACGTACTTGCTATAGTTAGATTATTTTGGCTAACCGAAAGTCTAAGAATAGTAAATGGAATAGGGTATTAGCTTCTGCTTTGAATTTATTGAGGCTTTGACCAAGTGCAGCAATAATAGATATCCAAATTTAATCATTTTAGTAGAGTTTCGTGGGAACCTCTTCTTTTACTAATGTAAAACGCGTAAATTGATACAATTTTCAAGATTATTAAATTAGTTCTTATAATTAATTAGTTAGTGGTCCAGCCAATTAAAAAGTTTCAAAATATATAATCTGATAATTGTGTCCCATATTAATCGACTACAGTAAAAAAAATTGCTGTTGTGCAAAAAAAGTTAGTAACTAATTGTACTATATTGACTATGAAACAAAATAGATGCTAATTATTGAAAATTAGATGAAAAAAAGTTTAACAATCGTTAAAAATCGTCTAGAAACTGCACTATTAAAATAACGAAACTTTTCGATTTCAAATTCACCAAATCAAAATTTTCAGAAATATCTCGTACCTACAATTGGTTATTTACTATTTTTTTGTGCAACAGTAACTTCTTCAATGAGTGTGGCTCTCCAGCATCCTTAAACTTAAGTATAACAAAAAAAAAAAACGTACTTTTTTCAATGGTCATCCTGGCAATTAAAATGCAGCATCCACACAAAAAAAAATACTGCCCGAATTGGTTTCGTTTAGCCCCACACTACAACGCACTGACGAATTAATGAAATATCAAGTAGGTACCAAGACCCTTCACGTGAAATACTGTTATTAAAATAAATGAAATAAAGTTTTTTTTCCGGGAACCGTCAGGTTCTAATGTCCGACGTAAAATGCACAAATTGGCGTTCGCAACTTCTTTCATTTATTTTATATACACATATCGCACCATAAAGTTTTGTAACGCGATCGAACACAAACTTAATAACTAACGTGTATATTATGTAGTAGCAGCCAAAGCCTGTCCGATGTACAGTTTAAATCACGGTTAGCTGATAAATAACAAATGAGTAAATGATAATAATGTAATATGTTGTGCCATTTTTGTACCCAGCCCCTCTGGCACGATGAAGAGGCCAAAGTGGTCACGCCAAAGGTCAAGTCGGAGGTCAAACAGTGACCGCTAATACAATTATTGTAATGTATATACATTACGGAAAGGACGATATGAAATGCGTGACTTTTTTTACAAATTTAGCGTTGGAAGAATGAAGTTTTGAGGATATACGCGGGACAAACAAGTGACTTCATAAGCGATAGAATTTAAGAACCCCAGTAGTATATGAATATTAAAAAGAACTTAATGTTTCGTTTACTATTTCAAAACTAGCTAGACTGTGTCACTTCTTATTATTCTCTTAAATAACAAGATCTAGTTGCCTAGATTAAAGCAATAGAGTATTAAAAAGTCATTGTAACATATTTTGTTTAACCTCAAACTTTTTTTTTTTGTTACTACAGAAACCAAACCGTTTCCATAAGAAAATTGAACGTTACCTTTAGTCTTTCCATAAGGATATCCTATAAATAGCAAGGATAATAACATAAATAATAATAACAACTTATAACGAAAAGTTTTACTCATCAATAATATAATAAATGTAGTTTTTTTTAGTACCTACTGTACTTTTAACGTATGCATTACTTAAATTTTATTCAACAAGTAAACAGTGATTAATTAAAAAAGTAATTAAAATGGTCAGCACATCGTGTCATTAATATGGTGTCTGAATCAATTAATTTTTCTAAATAGAGAAGCGTCAACAGGTATCATTGCAATGTCACATCCGGCACTAATCAAAGATTAAAATAACAATTGCTTATAGCCTTGTATAGAATTTTAAAAGTGCATCACCCACGATTTAATTATTCTAATAATGAAATTTTATAATTTCTACTTCGCTTTTAGAAATTATGGTGAATGCTCCGGGAAAACAAAAATTATTATCGAAGTGTTTTTCGAAAAGTAGATAACGAAAGCGCAAAAAAAGCAACAGTTATCACTTAATTGCATCGTGCGTTCACGTGTTCGAAAACGCCTGATCTTTGATTTTCTTGATAACCCAAAAAAGAATCAGTATCCAAGGGCATGAACAATTTGAATCACGATAACAAGAAAAATATCAAATTCTGTCTGAATCGCCTGATTTTACGTAAAATTCCAGCGGACGTCACTGATGACCGCTTCTTAGAAGTGCAAGTGCAATTACGCGTAATGAAAATGTGAAGTACTTTATTTATAGGCCGACTTCCTATTTGTCTTCCAAAAATAATAGAACAAACATTGGACATTACGTAAAAAAATAATTATATAGATACCTCTCTAATAACTGAATCAATAAATGCATAAATAATTACGTGGACACTGTTGTCGCATTCGATAATCGTTAAAGAAACCTGATCTAATGAAACAAAGCAAACAAATACGATTCGCAATCAATACATTTTATTTAAACCGAATTAGAATTGCTAGAGAAGATTAGATAGAAGATATAATTATTATAGCAATGCTTTATTGTAATAAATTAAAAATTGTACGTAATGATTCTTTGTAGTAAGTTTATTAACACCATTAATAAAGGTATAAAAATAACTTTGTGAAATACAATGAAATTGTTGCATTTAACGAAACGAGGATGTTCACATTACAATTAAAAGCAAGAACGTTTAATAGGAAAATATCGAGTGTTATTAAAATTATTTTATTCAGTCTTCCATAGTCAGATTAGAAATATCCCATTAAAAAAATAAATATTTACAAATTGAGTTCCTGAAGTAGTAAAAGCAATATCCTGTACTATTATAGCAGTGTTTGACATGCAGTATTGTCTTGGCGATACTTTGTCCGTTGACTAAAATTCCATTAGGGTACAATTAAACTAAGGCTTCTTCTAACAATTTAAAAAATGAACAAGTATTGAGTGCCAACGTTATTACATGTTATGTATCCAAAAATAAATTGTTAACAAAACTATTCAACCATCGATTAAATCTAATACTATTAATTCTTCGTCGGTTCATTCTTTTGAGCACCAAATTTACTTTGCCAGGTACAAGAACCTGATTATTAATTCATTGCCCATTCGGGGAATTCGTTAAGAGAATAAATAACAGCTCCCAGGGTGGGGAACATAATAAAAAGTACAACAAGTGCAATAATAGACACCCCAATACCAGCTTTAACCATTTCTTTAGTGGGCATATTACAAGGAGCAGCAGCGATTGCATTTGGGGGAGTGCCCACAGGTAAACAGAAGGCATGACTACAACTTAGAGCTGCCGGCATCATTAAATAAAGCGGATGCCACTTGGCATTCTTCGACATTTCGGCCAAAACGGGTAAAATAACGTTGGCCACAGCCACATTACTAGAGAATTCTGTTAAAAATGAGGCAAATAAACAAGAAATGGCTAAAACCGCGAACGGTGGTAGTTGAGCGAGACCTCCAAGCTTTAGCGCGATTAATTCGCTCATGTGACTTGCTTTGGAACCCTCAGCGAGGGCAAAACCACCTCCAAGAAGGAAAATCAGACCCCACGGTAATTTCTGTTGCACTACTTTCCACGTTATCAGGGGAGGAGAGGGAGCTTTTGGCCTTTTCGATTCATGTTTACTAAATATGTAGATGAAATCCGGTTTGGCAGGAAGAATGAACAAAAACATTACCACGATCAAGGCGGCTGTTGCATCTTTTACCTAAAACAAAAGTAAAATGTCGTTTCACCCTGTATATACGTACATCTAGTTTATGTGCGTCACAGATTACGTAAATGCATAAAATAAAATAATTTTTAAATATAAATGCATAATGTGATTTCGAAATATCAAGATACATATTTATATAGGAGCAAATAAAAAGANATTACACGTCGGATTGAAAAACTGTAAAGAAATATATGGCGTAGAAATTTTCAAAGAATTGAATGCGCTATTTTTCCAACGACCATTTGGGTATTCCGGGTGCATACTTTATTTCCTTTGGAAATTATTAGTATGTTTACATTAATTTTTACGACCATGTGAGAATCGAGTGGTAATTATTTAAACAAATAAGTTCTATTTCGCGCCACGAGCAAGCACGCTTTTTTTTAACATAATAATATATAATATTCTGGTAGTGCATTTACAGTAGGACAATTAAGTTGAATATTACAATAAAAAAGTTATCAGAAACGTGTAAGCGGCGTGATATACATTGAAAAAAATTTCGCGTGATAAGAAGATTACATTAAGTAAATATTTAGTTTAATCAATTGCAGTCGCCCATCAAGGGTTATCAACCTAATACAAATTGTCTGGCCTAATAATAATTTTTTTTAACAAATAATGAATGATATGTAAATCCTTTAGAATTGCATAAGTATTATGTAATGAGTATTGATACTGTGCAGTATCAAGGCGTATACTTTTTGATTATAATTATTTAGAAATCGTGAAACAAAAATACATACAATTTTAGACATCTTTTTCGAAGTGAGTTAGTTTAATATGAAATATTATTCTGAAAATTCATTTTTGAATTTTTACCCACTACACGCTACCTCAAATTACTGAGGGAAAAATTGTTGCTGTTGTCAAACCCCCGCCGGGAATCGAACCCGAGATCTTTGGCTATACCACTAATGGTCAGAACATTGGTGCGTAAAGCCAAAGATCCCGGGTTCGATTCCCGGCGGGGGTTTGACAACAGCAACAAATTTTCCCTCATTGATTTGAGATAGCGTGTAGTGGGTATATGAATTTTCAGAATAATATTTCATGTGAAACAAAAAATTAAATTATTAACAAATCAAATGTGATCATTTAATTACAAACAGCCAACAATAGGATAGTTACTAACAAGAGAAACAAAACTCGCGCCTTGTTTAAAGGTGTTCCAATTCGTTAATTGTTTTAATTGTTAATTAGTTCATTTTTACTAGAAATATTTCTTTCTTAATCTTAAATTCATTGACTAAATCATTGGGAAACTAACAATAGTAATGACTAGAGTACACAATTCTGGTTACGTACGCGCATTTTTAAAAATAGTTTAGCTTCCAATTAACATCCAAAGCGAACTTTGATCTAATCGTAAACATTTTACGTTAAAGCAAACATGTGCAAAAGTTAAAAACATTTTTTAGTAACGCTATACCGAGTGTTCAGGATTTGAATGATAAATTAATCTGTGCAATAATAACAACAAATTAAATGCAGTTTCTAGAATTTTTGACGAATTTAGTGATAATTTATAGAAACGGAACATTAGTTCCAACTTAAATACATAATGTGATTCTAGCAAAATAATTTACAAGATCGTAATATGAAGCCGGGTGCTTATTATTGCCATTAATTAAAACTCTTAAGTTAGTCCTTGAGAGAATCGAATTCATTAAACTTTTACGTATCCATATATGTATTTAAACAGTATTTGTATTTATTGTAAGCTTCTATGACTTCTTCCAATTCATTTTCGCATTGTTTTGCATCTATATGAACACTAACTTTTCTTTTTTAGTTCGATCTTTAAAAACGTACCAAATTTACATATTTAGTAATTAATTATGCCAAGTTACATATTATTTTGAAAATATATATTTATTTTTGGAAGCAAACTTTTTAAAAATAATTTCTTCGGTGCAAAGATTAAGTATATTTACGTATTCACGACCAGCGCAAAACACAATGCACAAATAGGTCATTTACATACAAAGTACGAACATGATTAACATAAATTGCCTATTTTTAATTAACGTACAATGTAGGTATCTACTTTTATCTAGTGTGTTAAAATTTAGAGTGAGTACTTAAAATTATATTTCATATTAACAATAAGTGTGAATTTTGATTATTTATAATTCGTTTAATTTTCATTTTCCAATTACAAAAAACAATTAACAATTTATTACTAGTACATACAAATAATAGTGGATTAGACATTAACAGCCTTTTGGAATTCCAAAATAATTATAAATTGTACAGTGTACCCAAATCTGTTTTTTTGGANATTTATAATTCGTTTAATTTTCATTTTCCAATTACAAAAAACAATTAACAATTTATTACTAGTACATACAAATAATAGTGGATTAGACATTAACAGCCTTTTGGAATTCCAAAATAATTATAAATTGTACAGTGTACCCAAATCTGTTTTTTTGGACATTCCAAAGGTCACAAAACAAAAAACCAAATAACAAAAAAAAAACGGAAAATGTGGTAAATGTGTTCGGTCCTAAGGCCACATTATGTCGTTGACCTTCTCATTATAAACGCCATTTATAATCAATAACACGGCATTATTATTGTTTTATAATCTAGATGAATACGAGAGTGCATACAAATAATTACCCCATAAAGGTCAAATTATAGCGGAAAAGTAATAATGTACCTCTTTACTGCGTTTTTCCCATAATTTGTGTGTATCATACAAATTAACCGTGAAGGCAATCTTTGATTGTTGGGAAAGTGAAAATAGGTTTTTTTATTTTCAGTCGAAAAGACCATTACCCTACAATTTTTAATTGAAACATTCGATGTAAAACATTATTAGGGTTTTATTTCAAGTAAACAATTGAAAATGCATCAGTTGCTTACTAACTATAACATAATAGATACTTTTTATAATAAATATCTCCCGATATACAGTAGTGGCAAGCTTGAGAACCTAATATAAGAATATTCTATTAATCATTTCTATAATCATCTTTTCATGTAAATATTACAGTAATATAAGTAGGATAAATGCAATTTAAAGCTTTTGATTGGTGTTACGCTCTGTTCAAAAGATTTTGAGTGTTATTTTAATGATCAGTGAACATTTTGCCTTACTTGTATATTACCTACATTCTAGACCAATCGTTTTTCCTCTGAAATTAATATGAAACATAGCAACGCATTTTCGTCCCTGATTCATTACGTAATTTGATTGATTAAAAATATTACCCCAAATTCCACGTTTTATCTAATATTCCTTGAATTGCAACAAGGTAATCATTTCGCCTTTAAATTGCTTACACTTTAAGCTTTTTTAATCCTATATTATCTTCATCTTCATTCAAAAACGTCACTTATTTTTAAAGCAACGTAGTAATATCTCGTAAATACTCTAGTACCTCCTTTATTGTATGTGTTTTACGTCACAAAACAATTTTATTACTTTAAAAATGAAAATACTGCATGTAAAAATTGTTCAGGTACTTAATTTTTACGCTCAGATAATAAATTATCAGTGAACAACTTGTAATAACAATAAATAATGTACTGAATTTTGGAAAGTTTTTTAACTTCATAACTAGGCACTGAAACAATACAAAAACATATCAAGATATTCCAGATTTATTTGCTACTGAATTAAAAAAAGATATAACTAATAAAAAACAAAACTTGTTTACGCACCTTGTTAATTGTTGCTAAGGGATCATTAAATAAAAAAAAAGAAGAAAATTGAAATCGACGCCTACTAGATTCTTCACTGAAAAAACACACTAATAACCCGTAACTATCACTGTTTACAACTGACACAAATCCAAAAATGTTATACCATCAATACGTGTAACAATTTTACTGATCTTTAGATACCGCTATCATATCTTGAAAGTTGTATTAATACTACCGAACAATAATGTAAATAGTATTTGATGTGTTATGTACTTGCGATGCGACTGTATTAAAGTGTTTTACTTTATAAGTACCAGCCAGGAGACTGCAATGTTATGTAGCATTCTCGGACAGATACATGAAAACCTTGGACTCGGGAAACTAGCCGAGGGTCTTTCTGGTCAATTAAATAATATATATAGATACCTAGTGTCGTTTCTAATAGCCAGGTATCAAACATGTACAAGTAGTTACGTACCTAGCTGATTAAATTTCAAAATACGAAACGAATAGATAGTCACAATTCTAATTTGAACGTCTTGCAGAAGGACCGCATAGAAAACAGGTCTTAACTATTGATATATATAGTAAAATATTTAAGTATACCTAAGCATTTGCAAATCTAAGCGGTTGGCCCTTTTTCGGTGGTATGCAACCAACTGTTCACCTGTGTTAACAGTTACACACGTGTATATGCAACAAACTATACATATATTTAAACCTGACCGTTTTTTCCAAAAGAAAGAAGTTGTAATTAATCGTTTTACTACTCAACTAGTTTAAAATAATATTATGTAATTTTTTATAAAGTAATTCCATCTGAACAGTAGACGAAAGCGGTTTTTCTTTTAAAATTTATCGACCCCCTGTATATGTATAGAACCGGTTAATATTACGAAGTTTATTAACCGAATAACTATAGATTTAAAAATAAATGTGAAATCGTACACTTTATCGTTAAAAAGATGAAGATAATAATTTGTATCAATTGCACAATTGCCTTAATAACAATTTAAAAGCGAAGTAGTTACATATGTAGATAGCAAGAAAAAGACCTCAATGCAAAATATTATTACTTGATTACGTTACATAATCGATAACGTTCCTCCCCCGAATGAAAACCGAAATTAAAAATAAATAATGAAACAAATTAAACTTAAATGAATAAAAAACTGAAGACCAAAATTTTACAACATATATAAAAAAGTTTAAAAAAACTAAGATGCGTTTCGACACCAACGATGCCAGCCTCAGTTTCACAAAATATATATTACACAGACTCAAAAATACTTATTGGTTCAAATCCAAATTCTTGATGCAATGCATATAGAAATTCTAAAAAAAAACTGTGATATAAAAAATATATGTACTCTGAAAATGTTACACTGTATGTACATATAAGAGCGTTTAGCACTAGACAAAATATAAATCGTGTTTGTAATTAAATGCATAGGTAACACCGATCTACTACATTTTTTTTTTTATAATTTCATATGCTACATTTTTTCGCATGTTGTTATCCTTGAATATTAAATATGCAATCACAGCTTATTAATTCTATTAGAAGTCAATAAAAGAAACATATTCATAGGTCAATAATTATAATTTAACAATATCTTATTTTTTTATAGTTCAAAAATTAGCCCAAACGAGATGAACCTTTACACTTAATCAGATTATCTTACAGATAACCACTTCATTTATGATATCGTTGATCACATTATAAGGTAATAAAAGTTTTATTCAACTGATAAGGGATTATGAAATTATTTTTACTGTCTACATAAGTACATATACAAAAAGCTCTTGACGTTTTAAGTAAACTGAATTAATCTTTTCGCGTATGTAATCTATATACCATGATAGTTACAGATCTCCTGATTGAAATTTACGTAATGTAACCTTGCCAGGAGACAAAAATATTGCTTTATTGTCTATTTCAAAGTCTCATGATTTTTTAACATAGTAAATACAACCAACGCCTTTATATTTTTTAAATAAATGCGACAGTCTACTTGTACAGAGTGTTAACTATAAATTGTTTTCTACTTCCGCGTTGTGTGCATTTTTTTTTTAAATATTTTTTTTTCTATAGCAGTTGTTTAGGTTTACTAATGAATGGCATTTTTATTTTAAAAATTAATTATAATTAATCTGTTGCATTTTGTGACGTAGATAATAGTTTTTATTATCATTAATAAAAGATATGTGGTAGGATCATTTTAAGTGAAGTAAATTCATTTGCAAACTGGAGGGAAAAATTAATAACAAAGTTTTAAGTTTAAGGTAAAGTAGTTTATATGCGTTTGATTTAAAAACGTGCTTAAAACCATGAATAGAATCTATGTAAACATAAAAGCTCACGAATGACGTCAGAAAGCTCTCTTCGTTTTATTTTTAGAGACCTAAAAGAATTGCCATAAAAGTGTTTAACCTACTACAACCATAATTGTGTATCTATTCCTAATTTTTACTAAAACTGGTAATAAATAAATCCTGTAGGCTGGCGTTTATCTGGTTTAAAAATTTGAGGTGTAATAATTCGTAAATTAGGAAAACAGCTAACAGAGTTCACAGTGCACATACCTTATTTTTTTCTGTGAAATATCGCTTGAAGAGGAGCACCTCCTAACTCCCAACGCAGTTCATTGCAACTGGAGTGGAAAAAATTAACGGTTTAAATTTAAATGGCTGATGCACAGTCGCACGCGCCTTTATTTTTTTTACATGTAACGCCTCTTAGGTTAAAGAGAAGATCAGCTGATTTAGTTGCATGTCCAAAAAAATCAATAAAAGTGCGGGAAACGTGGCACCGGCGAAATATAATATTGTTTAAATTACATATACACTTAATATCATAAAAAAGAAGTCCACATTCCTTATAAGGACCTTATAATTCTTAAGTACTTTATTTTTTAGTCGTTTTTGAAATATCACGGCGCATAATGAAGTTTTTAAGAAACTGCATAAACTATATACATATTTATTCAAATTAATAACCATTTACTCTTATAATAGGTTTTCAAATTTTATTTTCGAATTTTTATTTTGCTTGTAGAATGAATTAATGCTTATGTATAAAAATTTTTGAAACTATTTGTTAGAATCTTAACTGGTAATATATCAAAAACATAAACTTACTAATGAACATTATA
>NW_020439302.1:2994667-3053513 GCF_000699045.2 Agrilus planipennis
AATATAATTAAATAACAATATATTATGTCTTACAGTTTCAAATAACTTTTATTACATTATCTAGAATGCATGTAATAGTCTATTGCCGTTGAAAAAGCTGCAAATCCTGCAGCTCCAAATATAGCTGCCTTTACACCAGCTGCAAAAATTACTTTTTAAAAAACGCAATATGTATATTATAAGTGAATAGTACCTCTTAAACCTAAAATACCCCCCGTAACCGCCCCTGCATATGTGCCATTTTTCCAGTCGGACTTCCCCCGAGCCTGAGAAACAAATTATCAAAGTGCTCAGTATAGTCACAAAACAACTGGACAAAATCACAAAGTGTGCAGTATACATCACTTACTGATTCTATAGTGCATTCAACAGCAGAAAAAATTGCTCCTATTATTGCGAAATTTTTGGCATAACTTAAAGTGGTGGTTTTCATTTCTCTAAAGACTTCTTTTGCTGACTGCTGCTCTACACTAGTAACAGAAGGGCCCACACTTGAAGAGAACAGGCCTATCGCTGCTCCCAACCCATAACCTAGTGAATATTTTCCGTATAACTAAAAGATCTTTCGAAAAGATTAATTAACTAAAATTTACCTACAACACAGCTCATTAAAGACTTAAAAGCACAGCTTTCGAAAACTGCTTCAACCGCTTTCTCTTCATTGGTCTTTATTTTAACAGGACCTAAAAACTTCGGCAATATAATATTTTCCCTGTATCTCTGATTATTCCCAACAAAATATTTTGTCAAACTTAGCCACTCTTCGGGGGTCATTTGATGGTATTTTGTGTCCGAACTTGCCATTGTATTTTGAAAATTTCTTGCTGTAACCTCAAAATTTTATTAGGTTATGCTTCCACATTTCTATGGTTATATTTACATCCTATAACCGTAACCATAGATCTAGACTAGGAAATAGATGTAAAACTCGCGAGATTATGACGATACCAGTGACATCTAAGTTTACCATTAATTCTATTAGAAGTCAATAAAAGAAACATATTCATAGGTCAATAATTATAATTTAACAATATCTTATTTTTTTATAGTTCAAAAATTAGCCCAAACGAGATGAACCTTTACACTTAATCAGATTATCTTACAGATAACCACTTCATTTATGATATCGTTGATCACATTATAAGGTAATAAAAGTTTTATTCAACTGATAAGGGATTATGAAATTATTTTTACTGTCTACATAAGTACATATACAAAAAGCTCTTGACGTTTTAAGTAAACTGAATTAATCTTTTCGCGTATGTAATCTATATACCATGATAGTTACAGATCTCCTGATTGAAATTTACGTAATGTAACCTTGCCAGGAGACAAAAATATTGCTTTATTGTCTATTTCAAAGTCTCATGATTTTTTAGAATATTCTATTAATCATTTCTATAATCATCTTTTCATGTAAATATTACAGTAATATAAGTAGGATAAATGCAATTTAAAGCTTTTGATTGGTGTTACGCTCTGTTCAAAAGATTTTGAGTGTTATTTTAATGATCAGTGAACATTTTGCCTTACTTGTATATTACCTACATTCTAGACCAATCGTTTTTCCTCTGAAATTAATATGAAACATAGCAACGCATTTTCGTCCCTGATTCATTACGTAATTTGATTGATTAAAAATATTACCCCAAATTCCACGTTTTATCTAATATTCCTTGAATTGCAACAAGGTAATCATTTCGCCTTTAAATTGCTTACACTTTAAGCTTTTTTAATCCTATATTATCTTCATCTTCATTCAAAAACGTCACTTATTTTTAAAGCAACGTAGTAATATCTCGTAAATACTCTAGTACCTCCTTTATTGTATGTGTTTTACGTCACAAAACAATTTTATTACTTTAAAAATGAAAATACTGCATGTAAAAATTGTTCAGGTACTTAATTTTTACGCTCAGATAATAAATTATCAGTGAACAACTTGTAATAACAATAAATAATGTACTGAATTTTGGAAAGTTTTTTAACTTCATAACTAGGCACTGAAACAATACAAAAACATATCAAGATATTCCAGATTTATTTGCTACTGAATTAAAAAAAGATATAACTAATAAAAAACAAAACTTGTTTACGCACCTTGTTAATTGTTGCTAAGGGATCATTAAATAAAAAAAAAGAAGAAAATTGAAATCGACGCCTACTAGATTCTTCACTGAAAAAACACACTAATAACCCGTAACTATCACTGTTTACAACTGACACAAATCCAAAAATGTTATACCATCAATACGTGTAACAATTTTACTGATCTTTAGATACCGCTATCATATCTTGAAAGTTGTATTAATACTACCGAACAATAATGTAAATAGTATTTGATGTGTTATGTACTTGCGATGCGACTGTATTAAAGTGTTTTACTTTATAAGTACCAGCCAGGAGACTGCAATGTTATGTAGCATTCTCGGACAGATACATGAAAACCTTGGACTCGGGAAACTAGCCGAGGGTCTTTCTGGTCAATTAAATAATATATATAGATACCTAGTGTCGTTTCTAATAGCCAGGTATCAAACATGTACAAGTAGTTACGTACCTAGCTGATTAAATTTCAAAATACGAAACGAATAGATAGTCACAATTCTAATTTGAACGTCTTGCAGAAGGACCGCATAGAAAACAGGTCTTAACTATTGATATATATAGTAAAATATTTAAGTATACCTAAGCATTTGCAAATCTAAGCGGTTGGCCCTTTTTCGGTGGTATGCAACCAACTGTTCACCTGTGTTAACAGTTACACACGTGTATATGCAACAAACTATACATATATTTAAACCTGACCGTTTTTTCCAAAAGAAAGAAGTTGTAATTAATCGTTTTACTACTCAACTAGNTATCCGTAAGATACAATAAGAGAAAATTGGAACAAAGAATCAACAGTTATTCATAAAAAATGGTGGACAACGGAAATGGAAGCAATGGAGAAGCCACCTTCAGCAACGTGGTTTTTCAGCCAATATATTCATCTCTAAAGCATTTTCAGCCTAATGATATGTCGTTTTCCAGTTGGTTAGAACTTTGATGAGTTTTGCCTCATCAATGGCATTGAAGATGAAATACCACATGTGGAGGGCCAAGTAATACCACCACATAACCAGAAGAGGGCGTTATTTTTGTCCTATATATAGATTCTTTGGGCTATCTATTTAAAGATGGGAACAACCGTTTGAAATAATTCATTGCTACCAACTGCTCACGCCGGCACACTCGCGCCTCACGGTTGGTAGCAGAAGTTTGTACTGAACGGCCACATCACTCCCTCCCTAGCGACCTAGTGCATTCACTCGGGAACGATATTTTCTTCTTTCGGGTGTACGTCTTCTTGGGTTGGTCCCCTAGACTAGGAAATAGATGTAAAACTCGCGAGATTATGACGATACCAGTGACATCTAAGTTTACCCCACATTAGTAGACGATACTTGGAATATATATATAAATGGTACTGGCAAAGAAAACTTCGAATTTCACTGCCATCTATACATACAACTATGAAGCGTAACCTAAGGCGCGCATTTCAAAATTACCCTAAATTTTATTTTTTTTTGTTTTAAATGGAAATTGAAAAAACAAACAACAATAAAATTAACAAATTTAATAACAAAGTACAAATGCAGTAATAAATACAATTAGCACAATATACGACTAAATAGCAAACATCAATTAATTAAAATATAGATACTAAGACAGGTATATTTGTATGAACAAAGAAATTGTTCTTTACCTAACTTAGTACTGCTTCCTGCTTCTACAGGGGGTGCAAACGATTCAGAAACTGCAGAAATACTAGCTTCTGTATTTCCCATTGTGAGTGTACTTTCTATAACAAATAATTATATATGTTTTGGATATTTGAAACTGTTATCTGCATAACTACCTAACGAATTCTTCTTTTCCGTCTGCTTCCATTCCTCTACCAGAAGAAGTTCTACAAAACATTTTTTTAGAACTTAAGTTTCACAACAACAAATTACAATACCTGCAACTTTCGTTGGAACCGCTGTTACTTCAGGAAAATGGAAAGCGGCATCTTGACCTTTAACTCCTGCAGGAACTGTATAATCTAGGTAGAACATTTCAAATTAATTTGACCCCGTAAGTGTAGATTGTACTTAATATATTACTTACTTTCAGGATAGGTAAAAGTCCTTTTCACAAAAATTTTAAAATATTACAAGTTGTGAAACTACTCACTATTGCTCAATAACGCCACCTAGTCTAGGGACGCCACAACTACTGGGGAATTCCTCCGATAATCGCAACCGCCGTCACGTCATCTGTTGTCGTTTCAGTAAAATGTATGTCGCCTAGTAAGTCGGTAATGTTGGTTTTGGTAATTTAAAAAATTTAGAAACTTACGTGGGGTAAACTTAGGTGTCGCTCGCGCTCGACATTTCATACCCTGACCAAAGAATACAAACCCATAGAAGGCCACATCAATGCTATTTTTTGTCGCAGTAGAATGCTCAGTTCTAACTGCGACCGTAGGAGTCGCATGGTCGAAATAGGCAGGGCAGGCTGCAGATGGAATTGTCAGCAGTCGTTGACCATGCGTCGACCAGAGTAGTTATGAGTAGGGGTGCACCTAAAAATTTTTTCTTTCAGGATGAAACATATTTTAATTAGTAGCTGATTATTATGAAGATGATGTTCAATATTTACATAAACCTCGAAATTTAGTATGTATTTTTTAATTCTCAAATGATATTAAATGTTGATTAACAAATGCAACAAAATTACTAAAAAAATATTATCATCTGAACTCATCGGTTGAGAATAAACAATTCCATCGATTATAGTATAATTGCCATTTTATAATGTTTTATCATTATCAATATTTTCTATTCTGACTGTTGCTATTCTCTGAAATGTAAATATTGAACATCATCTTCATAATAATCAGCTACTAATTAAAATATTTTTCATCCTGAAAGAAAAAAAATTTTATGTGTACCCCTACTCATACCTACGCTGATCGACGCATGGTCAACGACTGCTGACAATTCCATCTGCAGCCTGCCCTGTCCTATCTATTTCGACCATGCGACTCCTACGGTCGCAGTTAGAACTGAGCATTTTACTGCGACAAAAAATCGTATTGATGTGGCCTTCCATGTGTCTGTATTCTTTGCCCTAACCATAGATAAACCCTAACCTTACTTAATAGAACGGTCAGTGCAATAGGAAACATATTATGTATCCAAGAATTGGTGTTAAGTTTAATTAAAGCTCGAAAGAATAATTAAATTTTAATCCTGTTGTGTTCCTAAATGTGTGAAAGTGCTTCAGATTTATTGTTTTAAACGTTGTTACCCACGTGTGTTGTATCCAACAATTTACTATGAAGTCAAGAAAACCATGGGAAGAAATTTACCCCTTGCTAGATGAAGACATTAAAAAGGCCATTAAGACGTTTAATTTTCCAACTATGACTCCTGTACAAGCTGCAACAGTGCCTCTACTTATTGCAATGAAAGATGTAGCTGTCCAGGCAGTAACAGGTTGATTGTTATTTTATTCTCTTAGATTTCTTGTTAATGCTTTATATTTTTGTAGGATCTGGAAAGACTTTGGCATTTTTAATCCCGATGTTACAACTTTTAAAAAGAAGAGCTAAAGAGCAAGTTTGGAAAGTAAAAGAAGTTGGAAGTATTATAATTTCACCAACTCGAGAATTAGCTGTCCAAACCAACACTGTCTTGACACAGTTACTTGAACATTTACCTGTAAGAAAACCTCCACATTCCTCACAGTTAATTCCTTTCAATTTGTAGTTATTTTTTAGCAATTTAAGCAATGCTTATTAGTCGGTGGTAACAGCATAGAAGAAGATGTTAAAAAATTAAGAGAGGGTTGTAATATATTAGTTTCTACTCCAGGGAGATTAGAAGATTTATTAACAAGAAAATTAGACTTTAATTTACCAGCCTCAGTTAAAAGTCTGGTAAATTGTTATTATTTTTTATTTGTTAAACATTCATTAAATAATTTACAGGAGTTGTTAATTCTTGATGAAGCAGATAAATTATTGGATTTAGGATTTACAGCATCTTTAAATACTATTCTCAGTTATCTTCCTAGACAGAGGCGAACGGGTTTGTTTTCTGCAACCCAAACAAAAGAATTACAGGATCTAATTAGGGCTGGACTTAGAAATCCAGTTGTGATAACCGTCACAGAAAAAGCATCTCAAAGTACACCTGTTACTCTTGATAATTACTATATTGTTACTAGAAATGATGGTATACTGAATTAATATTTTTTTAAGTAGATATATTTGTTTTGTTTATTCTTTTATTTCAGGAAAACTAGGTACGCTTGTGTCCTTTTTGGAAGAAAATTCTATAAGGAAGGCTCTTCTGTTTTTTCCCACTTGCGCCACCGTAGAATACTTTTCTATTGTTCTTAAACACATTCTTCCCCAAAAATTGTCACCTGTATTAGCAATACATGGTAAAATGAAAGAAAAAAGGCAAAAGATTTTAGACAAATTTCGGAATTCATCGTCAGGGATTTTATTATGCACCGACGTAATGGCGAGAGGAATCGACATACCTGAAGTATATAAAGTTTATATAAAGGGAGTGAGGTTTTTACATGTTTTTTTTTATTTCTAAGGTTGACTGGGTATTGCAGTGGGATCCCCCCACAAGTGCCAGTGCTTTCGTTCACAGGGTTGGCAGGACTGCGCGTCAAGGAAATCAGGGCTCTTCCTTGATCTTCCTCTTAGAAAATGAAGAGCCCTATGTAGAATTTATTAAGCTCAATCAAAATGTTTATCTTAAACAATTATCAGATAGCGCTACAACAGAAAAGGTCGGTTGTTGGGTGCCCTCGAAAAAGACAAAGTGCCTAATAGTCCAATTAGATTGCAGATATTAGAGAGAAGCTACGTTCCTTACAAAAAATTGATAGAGCAACTATGGAGAAGGCGACAAGGGCTTTTGTGTCGCATGTAAGGGCTTATTCAAAACACGAATGTTCTTTAATTTTAAAAGTTAAGGTATTCTTATTATTTTTTATTGTTCTTTAAAGCGTTGGTAATATTATCGGTTTAAGGATTGGCCCTTAGGTTCAGTAGCAGCAATGTACGGACTTATTCGTTTACCAAAAATGCCCGAATTAAAAAATCAAGACTTGTCGGACTTTCCGCAAGTCGAAGATTTCGATTTCGATTCAGTTCCTTACAAGGATAAACAAAAGGAGGAGCAAAGGCAGAAAAAATTGGAAAGTTATAAAAGCACTGGTACTTTCTTTTGGTTTATTATTATATTCACACCTATATGTGTATATTATAAATTGCTTTTAGGTGTTTGGCCAGGTAAACAAATTAAAATCCGCAAAAAACCCACCGAGCCTTGGTCAAAAACCAAACAAATGAAAGAAGAAAGAAAAATTAAAAGGCAAAAAAGAAAAAACACAAAACAAATGAAAATAGCAAATAATCAACCATTAAAGAAAAAAAAACGAAAAGGTGATTTAGATTACGACTCTTTTTTGATATGTTTCTAATATTTTAATTTGTAGGTATCAGTGAAGAAGATATGGAAGAACTTGCAAAGGATATTGCTCTTATAAAAAAATTGAAAAAAAGAAAAATAACAGATGAGCAATTTGACAAAGAAATGGGGCTCTGTGAGTAAATTATTTTTATATCAACCGTTAGAAATAAAGTTAAATTTTGTAAGTCTAGTTTTATTTCAACCGTTGTCTCTAATAAGAAAAGCTACTGTCTAATTTTATTTTATAATTTGATTCGTTGATTCATTCATTTAAAATTTTCTCTAATAATGAAAGCAAGATTTTAATTTTGTTTCACTTTGTTTATGAACATATAGTATAATTTTTGATTATTAGTTTATTTTAGGTATTTAAGAAACTTTTTAATTTATTTATTTTAGGTTAGAATCAAAGATATTCCTCAACAATTAAAGTTTTTGTTTTTCTATGGTAGAAAACCGCTTCTTTTTTGTACATTGAGGTTAGAGTTCCAAAATAAATGAATCAACCCGGTACAAAACAGAAAATTTTGAAAATAATGGGCATTTCTAACAGTTTGGACTTTTCACCATTTACAACTTTCTCATTGGGGACAATACTAGGTGCTACATGCGTTTATTACTTTTTAAAAATGAGACGAAAATGTGATATACCCATGGCAGACGAATACAGTGAGAAATACGAGGTTAGAACACGTTTTCCTTTAATATCTTGTCTGTTTAAATGAAATATAGTTTCCAGACCCTCATAACGAATATAGGCTTATAATGGGAATCAGAAATGACCTAAAAATGCAGAAAGGTAAAGTTGCAGCCCAGTGTGGTCATGCAGCTGTAGCTGCTTATGCAAAGGCCTTAAAACATAAACCACAAACAGTAAAACGATGGCTCTCATACGGTAATTCAATATCTGTTGAATATAAATGTAATGTTCTTTTTGTACAATGTTTACTTATTATTGTATAGGTGGCACTAAAATAACTGTAAGAATAGACTCGGAAGAAGAACTTCTAGAATTAGATAAGAAGGCAAAATCTGCAGGTATACTTTCAAGTATAATCAGGGATGCTGGGCAAACTCAAGTTGCACCTGGCACTCGTACAGTTATAGCTGTAGGACCTGCTCCTAAGAGTGAACTAGATAAAGTTACAGGCCATCTAAAACTTTACTAGATAGGTAATTTCGTTATTTATTTATAATACTGTTTGTTTTTTTTTTTTTTAATAAAATATTGGATATTATCATTGTGACTTTTAATGCTTTACCCGTAAATGCAGTAAAAGATCACAATCATAACATGCAAATACATGAGAGTTTGCATTTAAATTCATGTTTTATCATGAATTAGATGTATATTTGGCTAATTATATCGGTTTTCCATCTTTTATATTGATTATTGGCGTCATTATTAGTCAAAAACAAACAAAGGATATTTTTTACTTATTTATTATTTCATGGCAGGCAAGTTCAGTCCCCATATACCTATGGAAACATTTTTTTATTGCACTAACGTATATAATTTTTTCTAAAATTTCATTCCATATAATTACCACAAACTTAATATAACTAGAAAAATATATTTTAATACATAAAATATATATTTCATGGACTGAAGGAACACTTTTTTAACTGTAAAAGACTTAACATTCATTAATGAATGGCTTATAATTATTTGGCACTTAAAATAACTATTTATAACATAATTTAGAGTCTTATAGAAAAGGCAATAGAAAAGTTTAAGCGTCTAACTGGATATTACACATTTATAAAAATTTCCCTTTTACATAAAAAAATACATAACGACTCCATTTGAGCGTTAATAAAATTACAACAAAATAACAACTTTATCTACCTGTATCATTATTTTGCATTATGGGAAAATTACTAAATTAAAAACCCTCAATTATGATTTGCTCGCAGTTCTTCAAGCTAAAAAAAAAAGGGAAATATAAATTCGGTTCTTGATATTGGTATAAATAAATAAATTACCTCTTTTTCTTCATCAACGCTATCCGATTCATCGTCACTGCCATGGACTGAAGCTGCAGGGGTAGTGGCCCTGCTTGAAGTAGGGCTAGGAGGTTCAGACAAGGGCCTAGGATATTTAAATTTACCAATATCATTCTCCATTTCTTCTTTATAATCCGGGAAAACTGTATGCAAAGCTTTCTGTCGAGCTTGTCTGTAGTACTACAGAATATCGGTGTATTCATTTATTATTCCAAATTAATTTGTTATTAAAAATAAAAATTAATTACCACTCCCAAATTTCTCCAATCCAACATATCGCTAAGTCTTTCAGTTCGATTACGTTGAATGATTCGTTGCCTTCTATTTAAACGACAAAAGTCGTACATGTAATGAGCTAACTGTCTTACACTGTCCTCGAGACCTATGTGTCTCCTATCCACTATATAAATACCGTAAGATTGGGGATCAGCTATGTGTTCTTCCATAAAACAGCCAAAACCTGACGGCCAAAAAAGTAATTAATAGGCGATAATTATTAAAACGAAATTTATATATCACACCGGATAGATTTGTGGTAATACTCGGAATCCCCATGACTGTACATTCTGCAGGAGTGTAACCCCAGGGTTCGTAATAACTCGGAAATACACCTAAATGACAACCCCTTACAAATTCTTCATAGTCCAGAGCAAACAAAGGGTTTGTAGAACTCAAAAATTCAGGATGAAAAACAATCTTTAAGAAAAACATGGAAAATAACATTCAATTTCAAAAAGTTAAAAAAGTTATACCTTCACCCTATCATTTTTAGTGTTGAATAAATTACACCTCCTTACACCATTTAAAACTGGATCATTCCAGTCGTCTACAACGTTGTGGGTGGTAACAGGGGGTAAACCGTCTCTTTGCATCGAAAAAATACAACGTTTTAAACGAATCATTTCCTCTTTTTTAACTAACTCCTCAGGATCAGGAAGACGACATCTAAACAAAAGCGAAGTATGTAGGAACAACGCCTACATCACTGACTAATAGATTTAAAGAACGCAAAAAGTTTGAACTTACGAGAGGCATATTTCGTACATTCGCTTGCCAATGTTCTGTTGGATGTCGTGAATGGTGTCCCTCAGTGACTTGGTGACAGCGTGACCCCTAAGAGATTCTACGTTGAAATTGTTCGTTTTCGTAGGAAAAATTAGAAAGGCCACAACTGTTACGTCAGGTTTTGAACTCTAAAAAAAATAACTTGATTTTATTTAATTGATATAACAAGCATAAAACATGTTAAGAACCTTCAAATAGTGGTTTAAACGGGCCAAAGCTTCTATAAAAATATCTGCCCCTTTATTTCCGAATTCGTAACGACCAGCAATAAAGAAGTAAAGCGTTTTATCTAAGTCGAAGTCGTAATGCCTAAAAGTGTTATTTTAACGATTTTAGGGTAGGTACTGAAAAAGGCACCAAATCGAAAGATTTTCATTGGAGGACGTTGAAAGAAGGTTCCGGCTCAGTTCAACTCAACAGTGGGATTCTTAATAGGAAAATAAGGAAAAACAACCTCAAGGAAGTGGATTTGTTTTTGAATATGTAAGTGATATATTCTTTTTTCTAAAAATGTTTTTCTCACCCATAAAAATGTCCTCTGACAAATTCGTTGATTTTTTCCTTCGAGAGGGCGTGTAAATTTTGAAACTCGTGAAGTGCCGAAAACTTTTTAACGTTCAAACCATTAGGCGTGATAACATCAGGTTTTCTCTTTAACAAATGTTCAGCCTCAAATCCTTAAAACAATATAACAATTAAAAACAGCTATCTCGCAGAAAATAATAATTCACACCTGTTATATCAGAAACAGTGGTAAAAACATGTGCCAAATGAGTAGCTGCTCTTTCTATACAATATCGATGATAAATCTGTCTTCTACCAGCCTCTTCATCCACATTAAACTATCAATAATATGTGAAGAAAGAAACAGATTTACAATAAGAATAATTTTGCATAAGATATTTACCTTATCTAGAGAGTTGTAAAAGTCAATATTCCCTGCACACAAATATCTCCCCAATAAAGTAGCATGGGTTGTGAAAAGGGTAGCTACATTTATGTGTCTCATTCTGGTCATAATGAGACCTAGACCTGCCTGCCATTCATGAAAATGAGCCACAATTCTTGGAGGAATCCCATCCCCAAACTCTTCAGCAGCAGTTCTAAACTTTATTTGGAAAAAGCAAACAAATGGAATAACATATTTTCAATCTTTGGAGTTTTGAAACTTACTTCTGCTAGAAAGTCTGTAACCATACACCCCAGAATTAAAGCATCATTGGTTTCAATGTCCAAGTGTGGAATGCCAATGTTACTTTTACTCCATAATTCACTTTTGTACTCATCCAGTTTCCATGCAGCTGATCCTATGTCCATTAATATTATCTGAGGATTACCATCCACCAACCATCTTCCAGTATGCATCTAGAATTTCTAAAATTAAGCCACAAATAAATCAACTTAAAATAACACATAAGTACTTTAAATCCTTTATCTTTCAGTTTTTGCACAGCTTGATTTAAGACATCACATCCTAAAGGTCCATCCTCCACTTCAGTTCTTGCATGGTGTTCTTTGTACGGTCCGATTAGACAAAACTGATCACCCATCTCTTCGGTTGTCACATATGCCTTTGATCTAATTACAGTATATATTCCACCCACTGGAAATGAGAACCTTTGCTTGATAAATTTCAACGTAGTAAAGAATTGTGTTAGTTACCTTTGTTAGCTGCCTCCCAAGCAATTTCGAAATTCCATCTGTTCTCTTCCTGAGCTGAAAACCCCCTGTCCAGGTAACCGGACAGGTAACCAGAGGAATCTACTCTATAAAACCGTTTTGAACTCCTCTCCCTTGACATTTTTACTGATTTTATTGCAAGAAGTCTTTAGCTGAATTTGTACTTTTCGAGTCTATTATTGAATCTATAAATTAAAAGTATTTATCTACATTAATATTAGAATCGCTTCATTCGTGGTTACATAATTTGTTTATACAGAATAACATTGAAAATTAGCTGTAAACCTAAAAATATTTGTAACCTATTTCAAAGATTAACTTACCGATTTTTTGTCGCCTTTTTTAAAGTTAATAAATTTCTCGTTTTTTTTTGCGACAAATTACAATTTCATTTTAAAATTTAAATTTTCGGTGAACTAAAATTAAAATAAACTAGGAAATACAAGATTTTATTAATAAAAAGTTCATCGGCGTGTCGATAAACCGAAACGAGACGGAATATAACGGTAAAACGTTGGGATAGAATGTTAGACAGTGACAATAGCACTTAATTTTTTTTTGTGCTAAGCTTAAGTCAGCTCAAGTTCAAAAGCATGAAGGTCACCTTTAGGGATAAAATAATATATAACACTATTTTATCATTTTATTCACATGAAAAACGAAACAGCAATTTATAGTAAATAAGAAAATACAAATACTATTTTTATTATATTCGATAACATAATAATTTTATCATTTTTGATATGAACTAATTTTTATAATATATCCGAATTGATAAGTAACAGCCATATACAGGGCGAATAAAACGTTAGAAACGTATACAGGATGTCATACACTAGTAAACACGTTTATAATCTCCAATGTTTATCAATATGAGAGCAGCTAATTGTATTTGACCGAATTATATTAATATAATAAATAATAACTCGACTTAATTTCCTCTGTTTGGCTCTCGAAGAATGTCTTCACTGAACAAAATTCAGAAAAGTTATTGTTTATCTTATTTTTAGTACAGGTAAAATATTATCCTTTAAAGTATTTTTTGTAACGTAAATGATTAAAATATATTTAAATGTTTAAATTAAAATTTAGATTTATTAGTATATTAATAACACGGGTTATCAATTAAACTAGGTAGTAGCCTTGGAATTACCCTTTTTATCGAATTACGTTGTTTATATGTGTTTATTACGCAAATAACTATTAAATAATCCTAATTTCACCGGAACGGTAACACAAACAACGTTAAAAATATTGTCCAATTAAATTAAATGCATGAAGAAATAATAGTAAATTAAACAAAAAGAGAACTGTTTATTTAGCAAAAGTGAAATATGCAACTAATGAAGACAATTTAATAAACGATTTCATATGCTTAGTTTATGTCTATAAAAGGGATTTATGGGAGACGCGATTACAGGTTTTTTCAGCAAGGGTTTCGAAGGTTTTTTTTCGGCATCGAACGGTATCGCTGGTGAACTTTTTATCATTTTGAAGTGCTCGTGAATTTCTTGGGATTTATTAAGATTAAGAGCGATTTTTACTTTCTTTGCACTGTTTTCGGTCAAATTTAATTTCGAAAATGGATTTCGTACCATATTCGGGTCTTTCTTTTTTGTTTTCTTAATAGAACCATTTAATACCGTTGGAAGTGTTTGGTTGTGTTTTTGAATAAGTTTTTGCTTATATTTCTTAGACGGTATAAAAATATCGATTTCGCCCTCTTTTGGGGGCGTATCCCATTCGCTCTTAGGGAATAGAATATCTTCTTTTTCAGGAGTACTTGTTATAATCGGATTTTGTAAACTTAATCTTCTTTTAGAAATAATAGTTGTTTTTTTTACAATATCAATTTCCTCATTTTCTTCGCCTGATTCTTCACTTTTAATTACAGAGACATTTGGACATTCTTCTGTAATCTTGGGAGATATTACAGGACTCTTTAAATTCTTATGGCCTGCTCTAGGACTTTTTAAAATTAATTTGTCGCTTTTAGATTTTTCTACGATATTCGTAATTTGTATTGGTGGATTGGAACTTAAAATTTTGTCTTCTATTACATCTTTTGAGACCTGTAAGTCATCACTGAGAGTTTTCTTGTCATCTTCTGCATTCTGAACGTTATAAACGTACCAAATTCCTGAATTCCTCTGAAACGAACCTTGAGCATCCAAATCAAAAGTCTTTAGTCGTTTTAATTTCGTCGATTTAACTTTAAGCTTGTCACTTTTATAAAGGTTTGTCGCTAGCTTTTTTCGTTTTGTTAATACCTTGTTCATTTCGTTAATATCCGATTTCTTGTGGATAATTTTTCTTTTAATTTTCTCAGTTTTTCTCATATCGTCGAAAAGATTACCTTCGCTCTCTTGTATGAATTTTTCAAGTTGACCTTTCAAATCCTCATTGTTTTGAGTGCTACTCTTGTTTTTCTTTTTTGGTAAGTCTTCAGCTTGCCGCTCTTCTTTTGGCTTTTTCAGCTTTTTCTTCTCTTCGTTGAGAAGTTCATTTTCAAAATTTGCTAATCTTTTTAAAGAATTCTTAATAGAAATCGAAGAGTCTTTCTTAAGAACTGGTACTTCTTTAGAACCAAGAGGAAATTCTCCCCTAGCCATTTGTTCAAACCTGTTAATTATATATGTTTTTAATTACAATATCATGAAAACTAAATGCAGGTTTTATATTTACTCATTAATAATTTTATTAATTGTCCTTCGATTCCTTGTAGTGGTATTCTTAATAAATCTAAAGTTTTTCAAACTTTCGCCTATTTCTTTTGGATCTATTGGAATCTGAGGAAGTTCTACATCAACATGACCAGCTCTTGGATCGAGAGGTTTATGAACATCTTCATCAGCTTCACTTTCACTGTCTGATATTGTTCCATCATCAGACAATTCCTCTTTTTGAATAACGTCTATTGTACCTCCGGGAAATCCACGCTAAAAATTTATCAAAATAATATTTATAACAGTAAAAAAATTAGTTTTACCTGTCTCCATTCTCTATATCGTTCATTATAATCAATACCAAGGTCTGATTGCCACATTAAATAACGAAAAATGAATTTGTTTATATGGCTTGTCAAACGCGACTCTCTAATCAGAGCTATCTGTCTCATAAAAGGTTTTAGTAGTGTTGTCACAATGTTGGCTTCTATTTCTCCTTTTGAAACCTTCAAATCACCAAAAGTTATTTTCAAAAACTAGATAGAGATAGGTACTATATAATAAACATTTTACTTTTGCCAACTCTTCCAGGTAAATTTCAACAAAATGCATCCCTAATCCAACGGGAGGCATTTTTTCTGTGTTAAGTACTGTTTCAGATAAAATTTCATTATACTGGTCCACAACCTTTTGATTCCAATTCTCATTGGATAAAACAATAAGACTTTGCCTTAATAGTCGTCTCACAAACTAAAACAAATTATTTAATTCACTTTATAACATTATTTTAATATTGTCACTTACCATTGCAAATTTATCCAAACGTAACTGATCAATTCCAAACCACTGTTCAATTAAAGTTCGTAAGCCACATTTGAAAAACAGTAAGGAATCTTCCCAAGTTGGAAAATGAACCAAAGCCGATATATTTTCTGCACATTCTTCCTAAAAGTTACACATCTTACAAATGAGGTTAACGAACTTTGAAAAATCATTCAAACCTGTATTAACATTTTATCCGACATCCACATTGAATAAAACAAGCCTTTCCATATTATCATGAAGTCTTTTTCCGTAAAAGCTGTTAAAAATATAAATTTCATAAAAAATTTTTTAAAAAGTAAGGTTATAATACACACGCATTCTCAACAGTCGGAGTTGTAACCATTTTTTAAGGGCTTTTAGGGCTCGATCTCGAATCCTCTTATTATTACATGCCAGCGACTTTGCAAATTTAATGTCCTGCGCTATTAACAGCACTTCTTTATCGTCTTTTTGCACTTTTTCTTTTATTTTGGCCATCTCAAAAGTCAAACGAACAATACGTCATTAAACTACGTCGACTACGTCATATGGTAGTAAACTTAATTTTTCAAAAGCAAGCGGATTTTATTTTTTTTATGCTTATCATTAAGTAAATTTCTTTTTATTTTTTTTAAGTAACTGCATAAAAAAATTCTTAATTAATTTCATAATTTACTTAAAGTTGATATTAAAACAGTAGAAACTTTATTTCAATTTTATAATACTAATACAACAAAACTACAAATTATTTGTTAATATAGAAGGAAAATAAAAAAGATTCACTTAATGTATATTATAAAAATCATAATGCTTTATCCTAATTTCTTAATCTGTATGGCCTGCTGCTTGTCGTAGCAATATGTATATTTTCTCTTTTATCCAGTCTTTGTTATATGGAGCATAAGTATTTGTCGATTTCTGATACACGAGACAACTCAAATCTGAAAGCTAAAAGTCGAAAACAATTAATTAAATCAGGATTTCGTCAAGAAAACTAATAAAACAGAGCAATATTATTAACTACCTACCTGGTCCACAAAATCAAACAATTGGGATATATCGTAGGTAATTGTGGGGGTGTTGGGATTCCTCCTCTTTAAATGTTCTTCATAAATCTTACAAACACCCTCCATACACTCGTTAACTGATTCATAATCGGAATAAGTGCGAGATTCGGGATTAACACCGGGTTGTACTAACAATATAGTATGAGCCTTAAAAAGTAAACCAGATGTTGTATAAAACTACCATTATTTTTTTTAATACACATTTTAATCGGTCTTACCATTTTTAATATGCTGTAATTCTATACCGCCAGTTTTCTGTAATTTATTTCTTTTTCTTTTACTTAACAAATGACAGACAAGGCAAATGTCAAAACATTTGCTATGCTCGATATTTGACAGCAGGCAGTGGCTCAATGTACGCGTTGCAGGATAATCATATACATTTTTTTAATGTACAGGGTGTTAGTTCTAATTACACCAGAAATGAATATTTATAGCTTTTCTATCTTGAACGGGACATGTATCTAGTTAATTTAGATAATGCGGGTTAAAGAACTGAAATGGTTTATTTGCTATTTATATAGAAAAACGGAAAATATAAACATACTTTTACAATCTATCAAGTCAACAACACTGATTATTATCACAACTTTAAAAAATTACATTAATGTCATACTCTGCTAATACATAATAACATAAATAATAACAAAAACAAAAAAAAATGATTAACTGAATTGTAAAAAAATAGATTATTTTTCCATAAACTGTCCTGCAATTTTGAATTCTAAAAACAATAATAGAAGAAAAACAAAAACAACATGTGAGCGCTATTTGCACAATAAAATACACTTTCTTTGTGAACAATTTATGTTAGAATTATTTTTAAAAAACCGAAATTTTGGATCGGTGAGTGTGCGACAAATCGTCGTCTAAAGTAAGAAGCACCATAAATGTGAAAAACATACCAGTAGCACTCAAAAAATGCCACACGTCATGGTAATCGTAAAATTGAAATACTTTACACTCCTGGTTATACCTTCTCGATCGAGCTGGTGTCAGCTGAAACAAACATAAAAACAATAAAAAAGAGAAATTACAAATACAAACTATTCTACTACTACTGGTCGTGAAAAAAAAATTAAATTTGGTTTCCGTAGGAAACAATATTGATCGTCTGCCTAAGTACGGACCTCGCATCTGCGGAAGAAATGCCCGAAATACTGTTTTTATTGCGGCTAGCACTGCAGGCAACACATAATACATCTCTGCATTGACAAAAGTATTAATTCGGTAAAACATAAACATGGTAAAAAGAATATGCTTTTTTCCATATTTATTTCTTTTTAATTATTGCATAAACGGCGCCTACCTATTAATTATATTTATTGTACATGATATCGAGGAAAAGTAAACGGAACCAACTTACCTCCCATGAGATAGACTTGTGTATAAAGAAATACATAGCTGACACGGCACATGTTAGCATCAATGTCAGAAATAGAATTGTTTGCACGTTAATTTTTTCTTTATGAAGTACCTGGAAAACGATTTAATATCTTAACATGGCATATTTCGCATATAGCGCTTTTATGTTTTCTACCTTCATTACTAAGTAGAATAGGAAATAGAGCATGGTATTGCATAGTAGAATGGCCAAAAGGTACAAGGCGAAATCTTTTTCGTGTTTATACAATCCATAACCGGCCAGAAGCCAATTTACAATATTTCCTAGTATCAAAAGTACCATTCTGCCTATGTATATTTAAAAAAATCAACCACTTTATAAAAAGCAGATAAAACGAAAGACAATAATTCATTCATACCTCGATGTAGAGGCTTCAATATATTTAAAGGACCCGATCTGAAATCATTGGCAATAATTTGAAACCTCCTTCTGACCATACCCTTATCTAAAAACAATACACTAAATAATCGACGCTCTCATTCGTTAAAGAAATTACTGGGTAAATCTGTTGCTTACCGAACTTCCAATTTCCTAAATAATAAAGTTGGGCGGTTAATATAAAACAAGTAATTATGTGGAGTATTGTAAATAAAATCCAAAAGTATATGTTTGCTTCTAATACTCCGATCATCCCTTAAAAATTAAACAATATGTATTAATCAAATAATAACTTTGAAATAACTAATAGAATCTACCTAAAAATATAGCCACAGCTAGAACCCCAAATGTGGCATAAGCAGTTGCATTTATATCAGGGTGTCTTGTTTGATACAATTTTACCATACAAAGTACTGCCATTATATACATGAAGCTCGAGTCTGAAATGTGAAATAACAACGAAAAAAAAAAATATTAATCAAAATATGATTATTAACCGACCAAACTGAAAGTTTAAATGGTTTGGACATATGTGATAACTTCCTGAGAGAACTCCTTCGGCAATAAGGGCAACTCCAAGAGCATAGAACAAGCCATAATGTTGTGGAATACCATAGTACTACAGAAATTGATATATTAGATTACACAAAAAAGAAATTAATGCAAAATTAAAACCTTATCAAAATTAATATCGTTGTGCTGCCTTTCTCTCCTTCTAACTATTATCAGAAAAAGAATTCCCAGCATTACATAGCCAATATTTGAAAATAAATGGTTAAAATCGCTCAGAATTCCCAAAGGATGAGCACACAAGAAGTTATAATAGCATAAATCCTGGTTCCCTGTTTCGTTTAAGACCTAACAACAAAAAATATGAAACTTTAAATAGATTCTGATCCAAAATAATTACGTTTTGGTATGTGATGACCAACTGCACTACAGGGAGACCATAAAACAGAGCAACAGTTAAGACATGCCACAAATAAAGATAAGATTTCTTTTTTAGTATCCGTGGGTCTTTTCTTGCCAAATCTTTTAGATATAAAACTGGCTTTCCCAAAATAACTTCTTTATCATTTAGTGCTTCTGTAATTGTGTCATATTCTGTTTCATCAAATGATATATTGTCGACATCATCAGCCACTACAGAAAACAGAAACAAATTTAAAAATATTTTTTAATAATTTCTCGATTTCATTTTAAAAATATAATTCGGGTAAAGTTGTTATACGAGGTGATTATAATATATAAACGAATTTGAAAAAATGCAGTTAGGTAAAAAAGAGCTGTAACATTCAATAACAACAGAACAATGAAATAATTATTTCCCATCTTCAGATTAAGAAAATTACCTGTAGTACTAGGCGTTCTGGCCCCATTTTCTGCTTCTGGTTCACTTTCATCAATCGATTCCATAGCTCTTGGTTTGTGTATACGCCTCCAATACCAGAATAGTGAAACATTGAAAACTATGTAAAATGCTATGATAATAAGAAATGTAAAAGTAACTGCTTCAGCATATTCTACGAAAGAAATACTCGGTTTTATCGTGAATGTAAGCTTTTTTGTTCTATCTTTTGATAGAATAGAAGTTGACCCCATGCATATTGAATCATCGGCATGTGCCACCATAACTATAAAAAATCCTGCAGGGAACTGTCGACTCTAAAAAGAATCTTTTGGTAAAGTAAACATTACAGCCCCAAAATACACTTACTGAAATTGTGATGCCCCCTTTTAGGTCAATAGTTTCCCAAAGGCCCTGGTATTTAATGTCATTATTGAGATCATAAATAGGACACTGGAAAAAGGGATGATTAAGAAAAATAGCAAAAATATTGATTATGTAACTTACAGAGGCATTTTGTATACTAATAGTCATACAAATTAAATCATCTGAATTAACTTCCAAAATCACCGTTTTCAAATTGTATTTATCATTAACTGTTACATTTTGATGAAAAGTATAGAAATAATATCTGAAAAGTTTAATATGACACTTTGATTAGTTTTAATAACAAAAAAAAGATTAAATGAATTACCTGGGTTCACTGGGTGAGATTGTAATATTGTACTGCTTTCCTAGGTCAATGTAAAAATCCGTTTCATCTGTTACTTCTACACTGAATGAAATGATTTCTTCAGATGCTGTTGAAAATGATATCACTGGGGCATCATTAACTCCATTAGAAAATTCTAAGCTTTTTGCCCCTAAAGTAGAATGTTTATAACATTTATTTTTTCATTACATGTTTGTTTTGTAGCTTCTACCTTTAAAAACATTCCTTGAAACTGTTAAATTTTCAACAATATTTGGACATAGTGTTCTAGAAATTGTGTAAAAATCTAATCCTCCTGAATCACTAATAACAGTTAAAGGTAACTGCCAGGACAGAATTTCCTTTTTCTGTCTGACTACAGCCATTAAGGGAAATTTTTTTGATGAGTTCATACATTTTGTAGTAATCCTTAGTGGTGTTATAAACTAAAAGAATACATAAATTTTGTTTTTAGCATAATTTATCTATAAACAAACTTACCGAATTATTTTCATACTGCAATATATATTCCAGACTATTATCAATATAAAATCTATAATATTTATTATACGTTAAATTTTTAATAAGACTTGGTGTTAAACAACTACCATAAACAAATAAAATAATGAATATAAGAGGTTGGAACATTTTTTAAACTGTTCTGGACGAATAAATCAAACGAACTAACAACTGGTAAATGATACTAGTAAAAATGGTTCACTTATTAATTTAAAAAACGATTACAGTTTTACCCTTATCTTTACTAATTAGTTTTGACTTAATCTTAGCTGTTCATATCGTTTCTTTAATGAGAATAATTATGCATATAATTATGTAAATAGTGTTGTTTTTATTTAAGATTTATTTTAGGTTAGGTAAGTGGTTAGATTCAGTTAGACGATTTAACGTTTTATTGTTTTTGAATTACTGTTGTAGTTATTAAAATTGCTTTTTATTTAAAATGAACTTCTCGTTTAGCTTTTTAAAATCATCGTGAGTGAAATTAAAAAAGACACAATACTTCTTAATACTAACAAATATGCGTTCCTAACACTTTTTGCGGTACTGTAGCCATTATCTACTAAATATAACATAACCTATAAATATTGACGTTTAGTTTTTAGGTTACATATTCCTCTAATCAAACAGCTTCTAATTAATGCATAATTTCTTTTGAAAATAAAGTTTTCTCATTCCTATAAAGAAAATGGGATCTGAACATTCCACTTTAGGAGTCTCTTCTAATATTGCTCGCCAAGCAAATTTAAACAGCGGTGCTTCTGGTAGAAGGAATTCAAATTTTAAAAGACAGCATACGATTGCTAACCCCGGTAATAACAGTGAAGTGATAGACAATACTGAGAACAGACCTCGTTCTATATCTCCTGGTCCCAGTCTTTGTAGTGATGTGGATTTACCCTACATAAGTTACACAGTTAATCAACCAATTGGAGGTCCGATGATCTTTTAATAAAAGGGTTTTAGGGTTTAAAGTTTTTCTTATTATTTATCGTAGATTCACCTAAATTTATTAACAGACAACAGATTACAAAACAAAAAAGTTTAGCTAGAAAAGTACAAACAAAAGCACCCTCCAAACCTGTACACAATATTGTGGTAGTGAAACCTGCAGCTCAAGCAGTAAATATTGAAAGGGACCCTGAAATTATGAGACTACAGGTATCTATAATGACTAAGTGTCTTAAAATTGAATTGAAAGTTTACAATAAGCACCTAATAACGTTTTTTTAGAACATTCCAATGTTTTTGCCAATTATGAGAGGTACATTGCACTTGCCTGCTGCAAGAGATCCAGAAATATTTGAAAGATTGGATCCCACACCTTTTTATAAATTGTGTGTTAAATATGAAACACATTTAAACAGTTGTGCCAATTTGGTTGCAACAGAACAAAATAGTTTAACTCAAAAAATAAAAGAGGTAAATTGTGTTCATCGGAGTTACACTGGCATAATAAATTTATAAGTACTTTTTATGTGCAGAATGACATAGAAATTACAAGGTTGGTGAATGCTGCTACCGATAAGCAGAAACGTTTTGCAAAATATGCAGAAAAATTATCAAAAGTACATGAGTTATCTCACCAGCTAAACAGATGTCATAATTTACTCAATCAATTGCTCGAATCTATGGAAACTTTGAATAATTCACTAAGCATTGAAGACAGACTTGAACCTTTTGTGTGGACCACAGGATGAGAATAAAGGTCCTTTTTAGTTCACATTTCAAATTGGGTTAGTTCTTACCTTTTATCAGTCTTTATATAAGGTTGTAATAGTTCTATTTGTATATTTTTAATCATTTTAAAATTCACTCTAGTCAAAATGTAGTACATAATAATAATTAAATGTTGTAAGACAAGAAATATTTATTAAATGTTGTCTATAGTGTTAATATTAAATCTCTTATTTTTCGATTAAAAAAGTTACATAAAAGGGGTCGTTTTTTACAGAAAGTCATTATTTTATTTTATTTAGACATCCTGTATGTGTAAATGTTCCTATCAACTATATCGTAAGATAATAAGAATATTGTTTTTCTTTTGTTTAAAGATTTTTAACAAATGAAACAAAAGAATATTGGAAAAAGTAGATTGTATTGTTAAGCTTTAACATCAAATTTTCATTCATTTTGACCTTTAGCAGAGTAATTATGTAGTTGACCTTGTCCTATATCCAAGCAGTGCAATTAATTTAACATAATTTGATTAAATGTTATATTTCTTCATTGCCATTGGTAATTTTATTTACGAATTGATAAAAAAATGAAATCAATAGATTAATTGTGAAGTATTACAGTTAATTTGGAGAGAATTGAAACTTTTTTTATATCAATCAGGAAGAAAGTTTTTTATTTCATCCTTATAAGGTCAATATACATATGTATATATATTTTTTATTTTTAATATTCATTTTATATTATTTATTATCAATTTTCTATTTTAGGTGATGATAACAAGGTGTTACAGCAATGTTTTATGCTTTTTTGTAAAAAAAATCGCAATTTAAAAAAATTAATACGGATCAAGGTCGCTGATGACACATGATGACGTCATGTAAAAATGGACGCAAATTTGGTAGGAGTTTTTTAATCCCATTTTCATTTCGACAAAAATTTCGACATTGAAGGCACCGAAAAGCGAAGAAACATTTGCAGAGAGACAAGTGAGTTTTATTTTTTTCGAAATTCATTTGTTTGCAACGTGACATATTCACAGCATTCTAAAATTTGCTCTACTTGCTTGGTAAAGGTTGTAAAGTAAAAAAAGATAGTTGCTTATTTTGTAACATCTTTGCACGAAAACGAAAGGTCTTTCTATCAGATGACTCAATTATTTTCACTTAATTTGCCCCCATTTAAGTGACGGTTAAATTAATTTTAGTGTAGTTCTAAAAATACCGTCATGATTATTCGACTCCTAGTACTGATACGTACTGAGTCTATTAAAACGAAATTTTTGTGATATTTTTAACCATTATGTGCCGATGAAAATGATGAACATAAAGGGTGAATGTGCTGTTTATTTGGCTTTCTAGGACTGCAAATACAACAGTGGTACAATTACATGAAGCCCAAAGGTATTGAAAATCATTCCTAGTGAATTATTTGCTGAATGAATTGAAAAAATTACATCAAAATGCCGGTTTTGTCGCCAAGAAGAAGCAGTTCCTCTACTCTAAATGGGTCATACAGAAATACATTTAGCACATCTAATCTTGACAGGCCATACTATGGAAGTAATGGTTATAGTCCAAGAATTAACAGCTACAGTGAACGGTATACAACAAGAAGTTACATAGACGGTGATGGTAGAAGAATATTTGCCAGGTAAATACACTTTAAACTCTAATTTGTTTTGTGAACACTTAAATAATTACTTATTTAAATGTATTATTGTAAATTCCTATAATTTCTCAATCTAAAATTGAATGAACAGATAATTAGGTTGTAATAAACTTTACGTAACTTTACTACAAGATGATAAGATAACAAAAGTGTTTGTGGAAGTTTCTTGTTGGTCCTAATAGAATTTATTAAGTTATTAACGTGTCATGGAGAGATTACTTGTTTAATTATGTATTACGTAAAGATATACTTCATTTTTCATTACTTTTACTTGTGGTGCATAAGTGGCAGTGGTCATTATAATTTAACACAAATTTTTTTTGTTACAAAAAGAAAAAATGGTTTATTTGAAAAGGTATGAGTTAATTTAATTAAATTGTTTTTATCCTACAACGGCTAAAAATAATCTATTGACTGTTTATTTATATCATTTGGGAATCAAACGTATACGTATGTGAGTGATATTCTAAATAATACTGAAATAATTTAAAATAAAGGGACATCCCCGCAATTTAGTCCATAATAAAATTTAATAATAAAACGTATTTAGTAAAAAGCATTATTTACGTTAACGTTCTTAATTATTTCAGGAATGCACAGGCATATCTTGGAATTAATTGATTGATGACTAATGAATAATAAGTACATACTTCTTCAATGTTGCATAGACTAAAAAACAATTTCAATTTAAAGCTACTCTGGTACTTAATTTATTATAAGCGTAAGATAATACTCATGTCTAGCTGTTTTAATGGAAAATCGCTGTATTATTGTAATTTATTAACGTTTGCCTCGATTTTCTTTTACATCGCAGCTTCCTGAAGAATGATGATTATAATTTTGAAAAGAAATACTCGTAAAGCAATACTTATAATTTCTAATGCAATACTTTATCGATAACTTTTATTTTGGGACTTTTACTCTTGAATTTTAATTTATATCTTTCTACTTCAAGGCAGGGCAGTATCACAGAAGATGGCGTTACTACTCGTTTTAAAGAAGAACTCTGTGAACCAAACAGTCTCAGAGATTCGTTGTCATGGGGCGATTCCGTCCGCGAAAGTTCTGTCTACGACGGGCTGCCCAGTCGTTACGACCGCGAGAGCTCACTCACAAGATCGATATCTCGCGACACCACCACCACCTCGTCATCAAGAGCCCCCCTGACCCCCATAAACGTTGCCGAGTCGGTGGCGGAGCTTCACAAGAAATACTCGCCCGCCAACTATGTTCCCGCGTGTCGTCGCAAAAGCGAAATAATATCACGTTCGAAAAGCATTAACGACATAGGAAAACCGCCCCTCTTAGTCGAACAATCGATTGAAAACAAGAAGGTAATCAATAACGGTGTGAACTATAACAATGGCTTGAGTGTGTATAACAATACTAACAACAGTAGCGATAAAACGTACGACAACGACTATCCGGAGGAAGATGATAATGGTAACAGGGCATCAGTTGCGGAAATATGCAAGAAATTCGACCAGAGAATCGTTCCGTCCAACGGCGAAGACGAAAAGAGACCTTATGAGAATGGCTACAAGAAATTCGAACCGGTTGAGACAAAATTAAGGAGAATCGAACCGGTAGAGACCAGATTAAAAAAAACTGAGCCGGTAGAAACCAGACTAAAGAAAACCGAACCGGTAGAAGCCAGACTAAAGAAGGTGGAACCGTTAGAGACCAGGCTGAAGAAGGCGGAGCCGGTAGAGGGTCGATTTAAAAAGACAGAACCGTTAGAGAACGGTTTCAAAAAATTTGAGGCAACAGAAAACGGTCTCAAGAAAGGAGAACCGATTGAAAACGGTTTAGGCAAGTCGGAATTAAAATTGGAGAAACCGGAACCTGATGAAGGTGACACGGTCTCTAGTGTCGTCAAGATTAGCGAGAACCGCTTCAAAAAGCTGGATAACGAAGAGAACAAAACAAAAATTAAGAAACCCGAGCAGAAAACTACTAGAGAGTCGATCAAGAAAACGGATCCGGATGCTCCAAAGACAAAAACATTAAAATTGAAATCTGAGAAGTCATCGACTCCAAAGTCCGAGAACGGTTTAATGGTAAACGGCACCGGCATCGCAACGACGAAGCCTCCAATAAAAAAAGCGGCTGCGTCGTCGAAAAAGAAACTGAATCAAGAAAACACTGATGCCAGTGTCAAAATTGACAGTACACGATGCATGCCTGAAAATGGTTCAAAATCAAAGTTGGGTGAGGTTTCGGACGTGGTGAATGATGATGGGGTCGAGCTCAGGGGGGGCAAAAGCATACTGGACGTGACACCCGATTTGGAAACCCAGACGACTGCCGTAGCGACAGCATCGTCATCAACTAAAGTCAGCGTCGACAAGGCGGAGAACGAAGGAGAGGACGAGGACGAGGTCGAAGGTGACGGTAAGAATAGGCGCACGAGCAACTTCGCCTCTTACATACCGAGCGAAGAGTTCGTACGAGGGGATGTTGGAAAGGACTCGTCCGTTAACGAAGACGAAGACGACACAAGCAATGACATGGATGAACGACACATTCTCAGTGACAACAGCCGATACATTCTGCATAACGAAAATACCGTGAGTATCTATAAAACTGCGTAATTTCTTTTTTTTTTTTTTTTTGAGTTGTTTCAAAGCCCAGAATCTCCCCATGTTTAGAAGAGAAACGAAACATTATCGTACTTAAAATATTTAGATTGTGTTTTTGTTCAGACAGTTCTAAAAGTTACTGAACTTAAAAGATATAGGAAGACAGAAATCTTATATTTTTGCGATAATTTAGCTTATTTAAACTTTACATGAGTTTTTCTGTATATAGCTTCTATTTGTTCATATGATCATTATTTATATAAAATATATATTCAACATTCAAAAAACATTCATAAATCATACGGATATGTCCCTGTTTTCAATATATTACAAATTAATAATTTCATAAGATGGTATACATTTGGTACTTTTGGATTCTGATCTAGTTTAATTAATTTGCTCCTAGTTTATTCCAACCCAACGAATGTGAAATTCATTTTGCCTACATAATATTGGCGTAGTAATTGTGCATTTAATGATTTATTTAATTCGTAATTGGTGTATTAACAAACCGACAAAAACCATCCATTTGTTTTTTAAAATTACCGACAGTTACTTCGGTTATATTTTTGTTGACGTCGATGTCCACATGTTTTCGGGCAGCAGTTCACTTTACGAGCACCGGAAAAAGGTCAAGGTACATTTTAAGATTTGTTATTTTTCCGATCGGTAACTTATTTGACTGTAGAAATTATTTCCCTTTTTTGTGTTTGTTAACAATTTGACGGTGTTAATTTTGACATTGGTCGCATCGTTGATCCTTAACCTTAACGAAAAAAAAAAAAAAAAAAGAGTTAGAGGTGTCTGTCTGCTAGTCCGCGACAACGTCGTGGAGCGACACTTTTGTTTTTTCTTGTTTGACAGCTCTACTAAGGTTAAAAAAAAAAACTTTACATAAATAGCTTATCTACGTTACGAAACGTTATTATCCATTGTGTTGTGAACGAATTGTTTTAAATTTTGTGACTTTTTTCACACGTGATTCCGCTCGGAAAACGGAACAAAAATGTCCCTACATCCGCTCTACTGTAACGTCAGTATGACGAAGAGACAGCCTTTGGTATGTGTCAGCCAAGACGGATTATTCTAAATGTCTTTCGTTGTTGTTATTAGCGCCTTTTTTGTTTTAATTATTTTCTGATAAAATTTTTCTTTTGATGAGAATGTACTGCCCAAGTTCGGTTTTCTTACTGCCACGTCGGTCCGTTGTGCAATCGTAATAAAAATAGATTTTTTGGCAGCGTCTACAAGTCTCCAATGCTTTTCTCGCTATCTCAGTATGAATTTGTCAGTTTATCTTTTTTTTTCGGTTTGGCCTTATCTAATCCATGTAGATACGATTTCTTCCTGTGGTTCATATATTTTGCCAGAACTAAAATGTAAATAATAGTTCATAAATGGAGAGAGCGATTATTATTTTCGTTTCAATAACTTGATTGTCTTATTAATATGTCGGGAAGTCGGGAATAGCGGTGAATCATTAAATTATGGATACATATTGTTTGCCAACTGGAAATGTAAGTGTTGTTTTTCGGCTAATTCTGTTTAAATGAATTCGGATATTGTCGGATCTATAGTATGGTGGTTTTGGATCGGTTCATTTCTTTTAGTTTTGTACGGTTTTGTCTTGGGGCTCCTGGATAATTTTTGCCTTTTAAAATGGACCGTTTCTAGTCCACGGTCACAATTCTATTACAATGGCAATTATATTTATGGGGTATGTATTTGGTTTGGCGAAAAATCGTATTTAAAACGAAAAATGCTTCTAAAACGATTCTATTAACATTATTTTTGTCACGCACTGCCCCTCTGAGTGTCTTAATGCTGTTTTAAAGTTTGTTAAATCTTTGTTGTGATTTTTCGACCACCCCTGCACTGTGCTTGTTATTATGTGTGTACTTATAATTATTTGTTTCTATAGTCAAAATTATTTATAATTCTTTACTATTTAATAAGGTATTTTTTAATTAGAAAATGTCACTAAAACTTGAAGACTGTATGTTTTTCTTAACACTTCACTTCATATCTTATGAAAAGTTTATAATTTTAATGTTTAACGTTAATTATTATAAGTTGGGTTGGATTAGGAAATTAGACTATCAAAATTTCGAAATCTAAATTTGACTTATTGCTTTTAGTGTAATAAATTGATTTATGGTATTGTAATTATTTGGATTTGTTTTTGTTAGAGCTCCTTGGAGCGCCACCATCGGGCAGGAGCTGGTGGCCGCGAGCACTTGGACAGTTACGGGCGTCAGTCAGCGGCGCCGTTGCCCCATTTGGGGGGCGTCGGTTCCGTCGTGTCCACCCGCAACACCGGCCTGAACGGACTCAAGAACATTGGCAATACCTGCTTTATGAACTCGGTGCTACAGTGTCTGTCAAATACGCGACCACTGCTCGAATATGTCAAAAACGACTCATATTTGAAGGACATTAACACGACCATATCGGGTATGAAGGGGGCCCTCATTAAAGGTAAGAAACAGTGTGTATATTTCGTTTTTGATGAAATGTTGAAAAAAAATTTTTTTTAGCGTTTGCACAGGTGATAAAGGAATTGTGGTCCGAAGATTCGTCCGATCGAGTAGTTAATACTGTGTCGTTGAAATCTCAAATTCAACGTTTCGCCCCACGATTTATGGGCTACGCTCAACAAGATGCCCAGGAATTTCTCCGTTATCTACTCGAGGGCCTCCACGAAGACGTCAATTGCGTCACCGTGAAACCCAAACCCATCCATACGGAAATTGATGAAAAGCTCAGGTAAACATTTCATCCCCGTCCACATGCTACTCTTTAGGTCAGTTTTTTTCACCCTTTAAAAATCGTATATATTTGTAGCGATTCAGAAAAGTCTGCCGAATCATGGCGTCGTTATCTGCGCATGGACAATTCGAAGATCGTCGACATCTTTGTTGGTCAGTTAAAGTCAACGCTGAGGTGCACTCATTGCGGTCACTGTTCCGTAACATTTGACCCCTTCTGGGACCTTTCCCTACCCATTCCTCAACGTGCAGGTCCCTTAAGATTACAACAGTGCCTCGAATGCTTTACCAGAGAAGAAACCCTAGACGGAGACGAGAAACCCGTAAGTTATTTTTTACATAACTAGTTCATCCCCCTATCAGTTACTGTGAAATCGAAACTGTTAGCACCATTGCTTCGAGCGGTCGAAATTCACTTTTGTGAACAATTTGTTTAATCACTTTCTTTGTGTTAAAGATTGTTTGAAAATTAAATTTAAAGGAATTATTTGTAAATAGGTATGCAACACAGCATAAGAAATTGCTGATATTAACTACGTAATACTACTTTGCTGTGCTGACGGCATTCATAATTTTTTTTATACATATATAATATTCGTCTACGCGCGGGATATTGAATTATGTTTATTTTCAGACATGTTCCAAGTGTAAAGAAAGAAGAAAATGCACGAAATCTTTCAGCATACAGAAGTTCCCGAAGATACTTGTAATTCGTATCCTTTTTTTATTATTGTTTTTTCATTGGACTGTCGATTTTGTTTTTCCTTGACGGTTTCGATTAGATTTGAAACGCTTCTCGCCAACGGAGAGGTACAGGGGTAAATTGTCGTTAACTATTGACTTTCCTATCGAGGGGTTGGACATGCAGAATTACGCAGCTGATGGGAGCAACGGGGACTGTCGTTATAACCTGTATGCCATTTCAAATCACAGTGGGACCACCTATAGCGGTCACTATACAGCCTATTGTCGTCATCCCTACACCCAATCGTGGCACGAGTACAACGACTCAAGGTTAGACTTTTATTTTCTATTTTGGGGGATTGTCTTTTTGCTTGCTACATGTTCTTTTTCTTATTTGCACTTCGCTTAATAATGGTTCATATGACCCATAGATTATTAACCGTAATCCATTGCCACAACTTATTTGTGCTTTTTGATATTAGCAAAGAGTGTGCTTGAATTTTAAGGTTTTTCGTATTAGGATCTTTATGTAGTAACTAGTTCTTCCCCACCTATCGGTAACTGTGAGCTCGAAACTGTTAGCACCATTGCTTCGAGTGGTCGAAATTCACTTTTGTGAACAATTTATTTAATCACTTTCTTTGTGTTAAAACTTGTTTGAAAAATATAAATTTAAAGGAATTGCTTGTAAATAGGTATGCAACACATCGTACACATCAGCATAAGAAATTGCTGATACGAACTACGTAATACTACTTTGCTCTGTGCTGACAACACACATAATTTCTTTTATTTATAATATTTATGAAAATTATGTACAAAAGACAGTACACAGAACTTCTTTAAGGTACCAAAATATTTGATACTTTTCAATGTACTCGAGTAACAACTAAATAAAAAGTATTTAGGGAATAATGATTAAATTTATTCCTTAGTTCTTTCGTAAATTAATATATTTGCACATTTTCATATTAAATAAATTTGTGACAATTAAAAATCAGGTCAAAATTTAGTGTGTCTGTAGGTAAGTACAACTAAATTTTAATTGATCGTTTTGTTATTTTTTTTTGTTCATAAAGTATACATTACATACATATAAAAAACACACATAAATAATTTCCTCTGCTTTTAGCCTCCTAAATATCTTACTCCTTTCCTATTTGTTGCATTCCTCTGTGCTGAAGAAATTAATCCATCTATTAAAATTAATAAATCATATTAGGTCTAGTACATATGTGTATTATGTGCAAAGGTTCGTATAGAAATAGTAGCTAAATTAACTTCTTGGCTATTCTTGTCTCAGGTAATTTAGATGGTTAATAATTGTATTTTAAAACGTTTTTTTTCTTTTCATTTTGATTTTTAGAGTGTCTCCGATCTCTTCAAAGTCCCTGGTCAGTGGTGAAGCATACGTACTGTTCTACGAACTCGAAAACCAGAAATCTCACCTATAATAAATAAAAAACATACATTGGATGACTTGGAAATTATTTTTTTAACCCTATAGGGTGGACGCATACTAATTTACTGTGTGTATTATTTTTTTTAAAGCGCCATATTTTAATATTCCGCTCATGTATTTTTTTATAATTTTCTTTTTTTGAAATATACCCAATTTTGCAGTATTCTCGACCCCCGTCCTTTTGTTCCTGCTTTTTCCATTTTATCCTAATCTATCCATTCAATTTTATACGTTTTTCCAAATAGTCGTTACTTTATGTTTGTGTTTGTTCTGTTCTTGCAGCATATACTCCTAGAGGATGCATTCTTTGTCAAAAAATGTGTACGCAATTGACTATTGTACCCATTTCCATAAAAACATTTGGTGTTTGTCATCTAATACTGATGAGCTGGCAGTAATGCAAAGCCGGAGGGTAGGGTGGAAGGCCCTCTCTAGTCTTTTTTGTAGGAATTGTGGAAATGATTAGGTGGGTGGTTGATGAGAAGAAAAAGATACTAAATACCCACTCGAACGTATAAGGTGCAGCCTCTAGGAAGTACTTGCTTTAATGTTTTGTTTGTCATTTTTTTTATGTTTGTTTTTAATTTATTCTATTGTTTGTGTTGTTATGTTGCAGTTCTCTTGTTTTTATTAAGAGTGTTATTGTTGAAAACTTATTTATATTATTCAGAGCGTGCTGATTTGATGGATTACAAAGTATAGATATTTATTATAAAACAAGGGAAAATTTCTCCAAAGGATAAGAGAAGAGAAAGGGATTACGTAAATGAAAAAGTGATGAGCGAGAGAGAAAATAATTAACATGATATTAAAGATTGTAATTTAATTGTGTATGTTGTCTGTTTTCGTTTTTTACTTTTCTTGTTTGGTGTGGTTTGTTGGGCGATAAAAAAGAATCTGTTATCGGTACAATCAAACCATAAAAGGAACCTTCAATTTTTTAGAGAATATATAGGTCATGCAATGCTTTTTCGATTATTCTGTTCCAGTTTACAGCATGTACTTAACAGTAACTTTATTTGCAGCTAAAGAACATTTTTAACAAGTCTTTGTACGATTGTAATATTAATAATAATAATAATGATAAGACTAAATCTAGTCTCTTGTGAAGTATTTTTTTCAGACAAACTGAGAGTTCCACGCAGGTGCTTGTCGTCCGTTTATTTTGAATAAGAATTGTATGGGTTAAAAGTAGGGTGAACAGTTACAGAATTCGTCCAACCCGTAGTGGATTGTCCTAGTTTGTCTGAATGAAGTCTTTTAGCCATTAAGCTTGTCTTCATGAACAAGCCGCGTCAGTAAAACTTGTGATAGGTAGTGGATTTAGTGTCTAGTTCTATTGTTTATTATATTTTTATTTTTGTTCTGTTACTATTATTGCCTCTACGACAAAACATTATCGATACTCGTAATTAAATAAGGTAGATGAGATTAGGTGGAATAAGGTTATTACTTTTCGTTTTCATTTTTAACGTGTGCACTACATTGTAGGTTTCAATTAATTTAAATTCGTTTCTGAGCTTTCCTACGTAAGAGAACCATGTGGCCTTCAGAAAACGCTCCTTATTCCACTCACGCCGCCCTTAAAAGGTACTAAAGTTATGTGTACACCTGATCGGTAAGTCAGTGTCACGTCACTCAACATCGTTCGTAACCAACTTTACCGCAGTGCTACCAATGTAATTGTTTGTTTTTTAACGTTAAAAGTGCTACGTTATTGTTGTATGTTGTACTTTACGTTGGTAAGAGTGGATATTAATAATGCAATAGTTTTGTTTTTAACAGTTGAAAGTCAATATACGAAAAATGGTGCGTGACGTGACTGATGACGTAGATCACGTGTGTTGCTAGCCTTACCTAATGTATATACAATAAGTATTCAAAAAGTTTTAAGCGCTTCCCACATTTCTAGCGACTTATTTAACACTATTAATGATAAATTAAAACTCTAGGTAGAGGAAACAGAGTTTAGATTAAATTGTACAAGATGTGTTGTATATTTTGGGCTTCTAATTAACTACAGTAGTTCATTCGACTAAAAATTCAGCAAACTAATTAAAGCGTCTTTTTTTATGATAAGAAAAAGACTTGAGATGGAGGCAAATGCATTTCGTTTGTGTTATTCACTACAATTTAAGGGAAAAGGTTTTTTCGTTGTTGTTTTTTTTTATTTTGAAACTGGTATGAGACAGATTAATGATATATTTAGAAAAAAATATGTGTAGATTCTTTACGATGTGCTCGCCCAGACTAATAATAAATTGAATGATAATTAGAGAGAAACTACCGTTCAAAAAAACTACGATAATAATACTCAGAATAGTAGCTTTATATTGAAAGATGTGTTACAGCACTAACTTATTTATTAAATTGTTTGCAAAAGTTTGTTTTTTTTTTATTTCTGCCAACCTCATTTCTATGAATTGTCGGGTGTAATAGGGGGAAATGGGTGGTCGTGTTAAAATTGGAAAACCGAAAAAAGGTGGGTACATTTGTGTCGCTGTGTTGTGTGTGTGTGTGTTACTGAAGAGGTTTTTTAATAAAATAGTACTTTATTGATAAGTGCAAATATGTCACCAAACTAATCACTAAAACTTGCCGAAATTGTCCCGAGTCCGCCCCTGTTCGTTTGTACGAATCTTACGTGCAGATATTGCATCGTTAATTAAGTATGTGTATCAAGACTTACAATTAAACGTTTTATTATCGAATTAGTTAGCAAATGTTTTTAATTTTGCATTGTTACGAACTGATCGGTTCAACTTTAATTATAGTCTATTTTAAATTAAGTAGTCGCGTTATTTTTCGAGCGTTTATGGCGAAAGAGTGCAATTAGTTTTTTTTTTATTTAAAGCAATCTATTAGGAATCACTTTCAAATTGAAAACCAAAGGAAGGACCATTTACAATAATTGAATGTTATTTTTAATTCTTTAATTTAATAGGAACATGTTTGAAAGTTTTGATCCAAATATGAAATATGTCTTTGTTACACTTTCTATAACAAATCTACTACTTATTAAATATTAAATTTTATAATTAAGTCTTAATCTTTTCAAATTGTTTTTTAAAAGGAAATATTTTGACGCTAATAATAGTTTTAAAAAATAACGTGAATTAATTTACATAACTGCATAGTTACGGGTAAAACTTATATAAATCATTGCATTGTGGAGGGATGGAAAGGGTGATAATTTTTTATTATTGATTTCCATGAATTAATAACACATATATAAATCGTGTAAAATTCTACCTTAAAGAGGTCTAACTAGGGAAAATACAATAAAGAATGTACTTATTCACTTTGTGTGAATAATTAGATATTTATTATTTGTGAAATTAAAAAATATATTGCCGATTGAGTACAGGGACGTATTATTAGATAATCTGAAACAAATAGGGCTTTTTTTTAATAAAAATGAGGTCTTCAAATTTTATAAAATAAAAACAGAAGATATTGTTCTAAAAATATAAAATTAATTACCTTATTTTAATACTCATAGGTAATAGGGGTCATTTTTTACATAGCTAGTCACATACGTTTTACACACCAACCACTTTGGCATGCCTTTTACGTATACAGAATATGACAAATAATTTGACCTGTTTTTGCAAATTGCATATGTTTAATTTAACAATATTTTAATTGATAGATAATAGTAGAGGTAGCCAAGGGCCAAAACAAATTTTAAAAATATCGTTTTTTTTAAGGGTGCAGTGCCTCACTAATAAAAGGCCTCCATCTGCATGAATTTACTATAATTAATTAAAAATTTCAATAATTTACATCATTTGTTAATTACCTGCCACATCATTTTTTACTAGTATTAGTAGTAAGTTAAAGATAATTTCGACTAAACTCTTTCTTTGCATAGGCCCGCACCAAAATCTACGTAGGCCCCCCCATTTTTTTAATCCGGCACTAGCAGGGTGCACTTAAAAAAAATTTTATCTAATATAAGAAAAACAATGTTATTTTAGGATTTTACTTCTCTGATGTATTCAAAAGCAGAATTTAAACCGTCTATTACTTAGGTGCCTACCTACCTATTAAATTAGTGAAAATAATTTAGTTAGGTACTTTTATTTAGGAAACTCATAGTACCTACATTTTTAAGAAGACGGTTAATAATTAAATTTTTACTAAAATAATTGTATAAGATTTACTTTTTTTAAAGGAAAAACAATTTAGTAAGTTCAGTTGTTTATTAATGCCTATAATACTGTTAAAACTTATAATGTTTCATTGTATTTAGGTTGGTATACCATGTAAATTTGTTTTTTGAGCTTACATTGTTGCAATAGAAACTTTGAAAGCTCCCTTAATCCAACCCTGCCTATTTCCGAAAAAGTCCTGCCCCTTTCTTGGTACGTAGCATAAGGCGTATGATCAGTGAGTTGAAAACTCTCGTGGTGTCCACAGCTGCTGTACTCTCGAATTCTATTTAAGACTAATTTTCGAAATAAATTGCTAATTTAAAAAAAATATATTTTACGTGAATAGATACACAATACCTATGACATTGCTGATATGAACGAATTTAAATAGTTTATAGACAATTTTGTGGCGTGTTCGTCTTGATATTTTCGAAAATATCGCCCAAAGGATTCTATAAATCTCTAGCCGAATAAAAATCGTGTGCTGTATGTCAGCTTTTTGACTTAAAATGTGAAAATAGTGGTGTATTGTAAAGCAGAGTGAGTATGGTCGTGAACTGAATCTTCATTGATTTTTTGCGAGTTTGTTATCATCGTTTTATCGTTCATTTTAAATGGTGTCGTTGGTTGAAAGTGTGCAGCCGTTTTTGGTAATTTTTTCCCAACAATTGCCATGTGAAATTCTGGCCGAAAACGGTCATTTTTTTAAATCATTACACTCCCGCGATTGCGAATTTTAGTTGACCGTCTCGGACAAAGATGTCGCAGAGCGTACGATTCGCGAATTCATTCGGCAAGTGCTAAATCTAATTCTCTATCAAAAATATCTTATAATCCCTCGTGTCGCACTGGTAAATGTGGAAACGTTCGGGAAATGATCGTACAGTGATTTTCATGTTGGAAAAAATACTAACTATATAAAGACTGGGAGCAGTTGCCAAAAGGACGAGTGTAAAGATTGGTTCTTTGGATTTTATTGGTGAGTTTAGTTTTCGTCGAAATGGTTGACCTAATTTTTGAATTTTGATACCAATACAAAACTACCCCTATGTAACGAGCCGCGTGTACCCTTCCGTGCCATTTACGTGATTGATTTCGAAGTATCTTCTGTCTTTAGGGGTTTGAGGTTAATTTTTAACGGCAGTTAGCTTTTGAATTTTAGGCCTAAAGTTATATTATAACAGCGGACTGTTTAATACCGAAAATATTGGTAAAATACATAACCCAGGGTTTGTTTACAGTTCCGGGAAATTTTTGTAAATATTTTATGTCCTACACCTTTTTCTACAATTCTCTGAAAACTTTAAAATATCCAAACGTACTGAAATACATGCACATTTAATTGTTATTTTATTAACTTTTACATTTTTGATCATGTAGGTAACATTGTAATTTTATTTTAAGCCTCTGCTACTTTCAAAAGTTTTTTGATTACTATCAAATAGATAAGATAATATTTTTCCCAAGTAGGTACTACTTTAAAAAAGAAAGGTTTTCCTGAAAACCCACCTAGTAATTAAACAATTGGATATTAAATTAATTTCAAAAAATTTTTATAGGTAAGGGAGGTAACAAACGACTTTGTACCTAATTATTACTACTTATAAATAATTAGAGGAATTCATTTTGGCATTATATTTATTTATAGGTATCAATTATATTTGAAAAAATAAGAAATTTGGCCCCCCTAAAAATGAAGGCGTTATTTGAAGTTTTTTCCTAGGGTATTATTTTTTTGTGATTCTAATTAATTACACGTTAGGAAAAATCCATTTTCGAAAGTTTCATTTATTAGACTAAAGTTTTATTGTCACATAATTTTTATAAAATACCGTAAGTATCGATTTTAATAGACTTTAATTGTTTCTATTATATCGGTCTTTCATATTATCATCTAACGATAGGGGCGTTGTATAGTTAGGACATAAAATAAAGGAGCAATGGCGAAGGTTTTTCTAGGACAAGGGTGTGAGTAGTTTCAATAATAGGGCCGTAACTGATGAATGACGAGAACCTTCTCTCTCAATAGACACTAGGGTAGGGGTCAAAATGGTGTCTTGCCTACATAAAGAAGGGCCATGTTTTTAGACAAACCTTTAAATGTATCTTACGTAATAACAACGACATTATTAGAACAATATATACTTAAAAAAGTATTTTAACAACACTATTTTTTTTACCAGAACCCTTTGTTAACCTCAAGCTATTTAAAAAAACGGATACCTAGGTAAAAAATGAAAAAAACAATACCTTTAGGTATTAGAGCAGTTAGGTATCTTTTGGATGTTTTTGAGATTTTAGTAATTTTCTTACTAACAATTCAAATTGTCGAAAATATTTCGACTACATATATTTCTCTTTAATTTTAGAAAATGTTTTTCTAGGCGTATGGGATAACCAGTAAAATTAAATGTTTTAATTATTCATTAAAATATTAATACCCTAATGAGTGTATGTCTATTATAATGAATCGGCTATAGGTATATAAAAAATATACCAAATTCCACCTCTGTACATAGGTATTTATGGGTATATTTGTTTTTTTCCTAATATACGAAATTGAAATATCAAATCACCACGCCAGGTCCGGCGTGGAAGGTATTGCACGGTTAGATGCCATTCAAATTAAAGGTAGATTTATTCTGATTTCTAATTATTCTTTTTCATCATTTTAATAATAAAAAATGTTGTTTCCATCGGGTATTCCCCAACAAATCATTATTAACATAATGATAAAGGTTTTATAATTTTCAAATCTCGTTGTGAATTTACAACATTTAAAAGTTGATACAAGTTGTTTTGCAGGGGAGGACTGTGAATATGGGGGGCCCTGAACTAACACTACTTTAGGTCTTACCTATTTAATTAATCAAAAATCTATTTTCGTTAATGATAGGAAAAAAATTAGGGCAATGATTCATAGTTGTATAAATGATAAAGCATTTAAATTATTTTTTTATTTTCTAAATTCACAATATTATCCATTGTCTTCAATGGGGGCTGGGGTCCTTTATATCCACGGGGCCTTGGGCTGCAGCTCAAAAAGGCCACATACAAATCCGGCTCTGTTACAAGCAACTGGTAAAGTTTAAGAGTTAAGGGAAGGAAACTGACCTCCCCTGTCTCTTTAGGATGCCCCCTATTTTTTTATAGTTTTAGAAGATTTTATTTTTTTTTTATTTGGTAGAGACGTTTATAGAAGGAAGGATTCAAAAGGTCATGACCCTCTTGCTACTGATAATCAATGAATTATACCTGTACTGTATATCTTTGTTGGTGGTAGATACTGTTGCTCATTTGATCGGATTGCTTCGTACAAATTATGGTGATGACTAAGACCCAATTTTAAAATAGCAGTACAATATCTACTGACCATCGGAAAAGTGTAAAATCATCATCTTGAATTCTTGTGAAAGATATATTTTTTGGCCAACACTCTGTATACTATCGTGGTATAATAATAATAAAAGTAATACGTCTTCATTTGGTCCTGGTTGGTCGGGCCATCCATCCATTGACTGAATTTTAATTTACTGCGTAGGTTCTGGCTTCAGGTGCGAGAGTCGAGAGGATAAAAAAAGTAAAGTTCGTTATTGCTTAGTATTTTCGCGACTGGGTTGTTGACCCGTATGGTTTTTGCGATTACTCCAAAACTACTTATATCGAAACCCCGGTAAAAAACCGTTAATAGCGCTCCAATGACGGTTAAAATACCTATGAGACTTCGCGAAAATTTCACCTAATTTTACCAAACATAACTATATTTATTACAATTGTATTCTTTGTACAGATATTACACTCAACCGGTAATAATTTTGTAAGTGTGTATAGGCAGTTAATACTTACGTTCGCTTGGTATTTTTTTTAGGATTATCACAAAAACGCGTATAAGTATGTACAGTAGTTCAACATGGTGAGGTGAAATTTTAGGTATTTATAATATTTAATTCAATAAAAAGTGCTCGCGAACGTTTAATTTATAAACTCGAAAAAGATTGTTAAAGGTGTACGTTTGGAGCGCGGCGCTGTACGGGTGCGAAACATGCACGATGGGCGTGGCGGAAAAGAAAAGGTTAGAAGCGTTCGAAATGTGGTGTTACATGCGAATGATAAGGGTACTGTGGATAGAGAAGGTTAGAAATTAAGAGGTATTAGAAAGAATAGGAGAACAGAGGACTCTATGGAAGTCAATAAAATGGGCAAAATAGGTTTGTAGGACAGCTTTTCAGGCATGAAGGTCTAGTTAGAAACATAGTAGAGGCAGAAACAGGAGTTAAGAGGAGTGGAGGTAGACCTAGATTAGATTATCTACTGATTGCAAAGTTACGGATGTGGGATGTTCTAGTTCTAGGGATGTGCGAAAATTAGCTCAGATGATGACAATATTTAATTGCAAGTACCAACCAAAAAAATAAAATATATGGCATATGGGTAAGTGTGAACATTGATCCAATTAGGGCAGACCCTATCAGCATCCAGGCTGGATCTAGCTTTACATATGACCCTAATCAGGGACTGATCAGTAACACCCTTTTACGACTTGTCCAGTTAAAACTGTGGTAAGACTATAGTATTGATATTTACCCTATTTCAAGCATACATCTGGACCAATTCTTGTTGTCTGATAATGTCCAAATGTTTTAAGGCTGTACTTTTTTGGTCTAGCCCAAATCGGATAAGTTGATTAGGGTGAAATTATGTAACCTAATCAGGTCCACATAAGATAGCCTCATCCGAACCAATGCTGGCTGCTTGATGGGACCCAAATGTTCTAAGGCGTTACATTTTTGATTCGTGCCCTATTTGAAGTCAGCTAATCGGATCGCTGCCCTAGCAAATTTCTAGTCGGAAAGAATCATAAATACAGAAGATTCTTAAGGCCTTAAGGCAAAAGGTTCGCCGAACATAGAAATTGCACATTTGTCTCGGTATCTTTTTTTCTTGTGTCGCAGCGAAAATAGAAAATTTGATCAACATATGGAGCGTGGATTTTTCAACCACGTCTAAATCTAAAAATGGCTCCCAGTTCTCTAAAAACTGCCCTAAACTAACCAAATATTTTTAACAATGCGTAACACCCGTAAAATTACTACTAGCCCATTATGGTTTTCTATAGCAGAGTTTTGAAAGTAAAAGAAAATCACTTGGATGCTTTCCTTCACCTTATATGTATCCATAATTATTAATGAGCTAAAAATATGCGATGCATCGGATCTTTTATTATTTTGCATCCCATCGGGCTTCTATTAATAAAATCGTATCGTCAGTGACTTGATTCGATCGAACGTTTCAACCCCCCTAGTCGTTAATTAAAGACAATAATAATGACGATCTCCTCTAGGGGGTTGTTTTCTACTACTATTATCGTCATTGTTGTTGTTGTCTCGTTGCGAAACGGAGTCGAGGCCCCAAAGTTGCCGCCGTCTCCTCGGTGTTACAGCCGCCGCCACCGTTGCCGCCTCCGTTGGCGGTGGCAATGACCCTTGTATTGATCAGGCACATCTTCACGTCTAGACGCTCTCCAGACGTTGCGTCCCCCTTCCCCGTGTCCCGTCGTGAACCCCGCGCGGACACTTTACTACCGCCCTCGGCCCTCTCAGATTACCACCCCTTTGAACTTGCGAATGTAGGAGAGAAAAAAGAAAGCGGCATACCACGTAACCACCCTTCACCCTTCACCTCATGTGTATTAGGTACTGAGTGTGTGGGTACCAGGTATGGCGAACCCTCTCCCATGCGGAGACGTCGGTGGTGACCGGTTTGGGGTTAATGGGGGTCATCAATGGATAACGGTATTTCTTGGACATCAGTTAGGGGTTTCTTGAGTAGTTGCGGATTCCAAATATTTATCGATTTGAAGTTGGTTAATTAAACTCTCTCGTGACGGACACCCTGTATGAATTTTTCTCGATTTTCGATTTTATCATATACGACGGTGTCTAGTCTCGCCGCGTCTGCATTGAAGACATGGTAGAACGTCTTGCTAAGTTACGAGCGTGCAAAAGGTATCGCAACATCCACGTACGAAACGAAGCGAATAAGTTCAACTGGCGAGAAAGGAGCTGAGAGGACCTAGCGAGGACGATCGCGGTCGATGTTGAGACGAGAAAAGCCTATACAGAGTGTCCTTAAGAAATAAGACCGAATAAAATACATACATCCAACGTAGGGGTACTTCTAATAAACCATGTCGTATTTTCTAAAAGATGACGCCACCCATAGGATTTCATATACCTATTTAATACATATATATAATTAAGTTAATAAAAATCGACGGATCGTTAACCTTGCAGGTCGGTTGGTCGTGGTTGCTGTTGTCACCTCTCGTGGTTTAGTGGTAGAACATTGGTGCGTAAAGCCAAAGGTTCCGGGTTCGATTCCCGGCGGGGGTGTGACAACAGCAACAATTTTTCCCTCATTAATTTGCGGTAGTTTGTAGTGGGTAAATAAAAAATCAAAAAAATGATTTCAAATTAATATGACGCCACCCTTTTAGATGATTGTATGTAGATAGCAGAACATCCCTATGTTCGGTTGCCAAGTCACCACTGGTGCATATGGTCACATGTAGGGGCACGGGTGCCTGGGCACCCACTCGATTGGGTTGGGCACCCAGTCAATTCCAGTCGATTCGGATAATAACCCAACTTGAAAGTTCGGTTCAAATAGTTCTAAAACTCTTTTTCATGTATAATAAATTCAATACATTCATCATCGCAAGGTCGTCAGTCCTAAGACTGGTTGGACACGTCCCTCCACCCTTTCCTATCCTGAGCTAAACTTCGCATTTCCCTAAAACTAGAACATCCTTAACTATTTGATGCGAACAGTAATCTAATTTAGGTCTACCTCTACTCCTCTTAACTCCTGTTTCTGCCTCTAATATGTCTCTGACTAGACCTTCATGTCTGAGAAGGTGCCCTACCAACCTATCTCGCCTATTTTTTATTGACTTCTATAGAGTCCTCTGTTCTCCTATTCATTCTAATATCTCTTCATTTCTAACCTTTCGTACCCACGTTATCCTCATCATTCGCCTATAACACCACATTTCGAAGGCTTTTAGTCAAACTGCAACGTTGTTGCGCCCCTGGTCACATGTTTGTATGAATAGACAACTGAAAAACATATCGAAAAAGTTCATCGTGATGGCACTGTCCACATGACCCTACTTTGATTGACAATGAATGAGACCTCTATTAGTTTATGCCTATCTCTGGCTCTAATTTTGTTTGTTTTGATTTGGCACAACACCCCGTATAAACGCATACAAGTATTACAAGAAGAAATGTACAAGAGGGCAGAGAGGGACAATAGGCCGTAGTAACTGCGAAGAACGGCTACCATAAGCAAGCACAAGGTGTACGGCAGCATCAGAACTGGTCGGGTTTATCGCTTTTTTATTTTTATTTCTTTTCTTTTCACTGTGTGTTCTTCTTTTTACTCTTCTCGAAGACTTGGATTTACGTACCTACTGCCTGTAGCTATAGATATGTAGTTACTTTACTTACACGTGTGTGTGTGTGTGTGTGCACGTATGTGTACATGTGAACATGATGGGTCGTACTCAAAGGGAGGTTCGTTCGGGTCAGATTTTTCGAGGGGTTGCTGTAGAAATTACGTGTGTGGAATGTCATTCGACTGGCAAAAAATAGGAATTTCTTAGATCCATAACCCAAGACTCTGAGTAGGAAAAATCTACCACCCATGCAAATAAATTTTAACAGTTACCCCTTCTTCACTACAGTTTGGTTTCGGGGGACGGAGAAGTATAAAAGTCTAAAATATGTCACCAGCAGCGTTGGAAATCCTGCATCCTGCATGTCTCATGTGATAGGAAACAAAACATGTATCATTTTTGATGTCCCCATGATCCGTCATTGGGATTTTACTAATAAGACACGATTAGAAATCCAATTTCTTCAAGTGACAGCTATGAAAATCTAAATAAACTTCTAATACACGGTTCCATCTGATAATCCACCGATCCCTTTCTCTTCTTTCTCATCTTCAACAATTTATCAGGGATGTAAAACCACACTAACTTAATTTAATATATATATTTCATATTTAACCTCCAGTAGGTATCTTCTACTCTTTAACCATCAGTATTATTCATAGTCCAATGAACCCTTTGTTAAAAGAAAATCCTCTTTATTATTAATAGTGTTTGTAATCATTATTGGAAATTATTGCTAGACCTTACGTTCTTTGTGGCATATTAACTCTTGTCAAAAAGTATGTTAGAAATATATATTTAGAAAGATCAAATAAAAAAGTTATTGGTGTCTTGACCGGCTAATCTCTCAAGTCAAAAAAAAACATGACAATGACTGATAATAACTATAGTTACAATTGGTACAATTAGGTGTTGTTACGTTATAGCGAAATTGCTTGCTGATAAAACTACACAGATATCTACGCAGTTGTTAGATTGAAAAATTTGAAACAAAGGAATGTGATTACGGATATTGTCTGCTGTTTATTTTTGATTTCTTTTGGGACCGCGAAATGAAGGTTTACATTTACAGGATTTTCACTCAAGCGCACTGAAGAAAAGTTTTAGTAACTTTTTAGCTTTCCAATTGAGCCAAAAACGAAAATAATAATTTTAAGTAGCCTGACCACCTAGAGTTTTTTTTTGGCTAATATTAGTATACCCACATCGGTTCTTATTGGTTATTTGGACGTGAGACGTAGTTGTGGACAATGAGTTTAAATTGCATTATCTGCAGCTCAGTATAATGAGTCATATCATATGTCTACTAACATATCAGTCCATTCAGAAACTTGCTCAAATTCTTCGAAAAGATCGGAGTCTGCCAGCATCCCATCATCATCATGATCATCACTGGCATTCTCATCAAATCAACCGTCTATCTTATTCTAACTGAAAATTTGGGAAGAAGAAATGTTTGCTCCAGTGTTGCTCCTCACACGTTTACAGAAGATCGAGAAGATTGGAGAATTGGACAGACATTGGAGGATCGTTTGATACGGATCGAGACTTCATGATGACTAACATGGTAAACCCTAGGTATATAGCAAAGGGAACAAATCAGAATGGATGAGTTCAGGAGATCCTACTCCAAAGAAAGTTCGGATGCAAAAGAGCAGAATCAAGACTTTGTTCACTGTTGTTATCAGTCCAAGAAGAATAAAGATTTAGCCAGAATTCATATAGTCATAGTAGATTATCTAGAGCTCAATTTGTGATCTTCTTGATGTTACATTGACAATGCACTAGCTTACACAAGCAACAACAAGAGAGTTTTTGGCCAAGAAACCATCGTATTGCTTGATCATCCTCGATATTCATCTGATTTAGCTCCTTGACTTCTGGTATTCCCAAAATGCAAACGCGTTTTAATACAATTCCAACCATCCAAAAGACTTCAATGAAAGGTCTTTTAAAGGCAGTTCCGAAGAATGAGTAGGCACCAAGAGGGTTTCAGAAGGTTTTATGGCAACGTTGTACAGATTCTCAAGGAGCGTATTATGGAATAGTATTACCGTCGCCGATGATGGTGCATACCATTCCATCACCTAATGACAGTATTTTTTGGTCTTTGGTTTCTTTTGTTACATGCACCAGCTCATAGAAGCAACATTACCCCGAGTTTTTGGCCAAGGAATCATCATATATTGCATGATGATCCTCAAAATTCACCTGATTTAGCCCCCTGACTCCTGTGACTTCTGGTATTCCCAAAAATTCAAATTACTGTTGAAAGGACCTTGTTTTGATCCAATTCCAGCCTTCCAAAAGACTTCAATGGAGGGCATGACATACCATCGCCTAATGACGAAGGTTCTTACGACTGGGTGTGTTGGAGTCCCTCCTTGGAGAACTTACCAACTAAAACCCCTTTGCCTCAGACCGAGTTAATAACGTTTCCGTCGGCGCGACTGACACCCTACGAATATTTATGTTTAATGATATTAAGCAAGCTAAAATATTGGTAATTTTCAATTAAAAATCTCGATTAACACTACAGCATCCTGGATGGCAAAGTCGGGCCCATCCTTTAATTAGATGATTCAAAGGTCATCTGATTCCAGAAAGGCTGGAGAGGACTAATTATTACCTGTATAATGGTCCCAACAAGAAAAATTCTGCGATTTTCCAAAACAATAATAGAACAATAGAAGAATTCGTACAGCAGCAACATCGAAGCCGATATCAGAATATGTTTCGGCAGTAAAATTAAGGAACAGCGGTAGCGTTTTCATTAAATTAAATTAAAATTTTAAATGCGCTGTGAACGTTCAGTAATGAGATAGCAAACTGCCCACCTAGGTACCCATTGTTGGTATTACTAATATTAAGCGCTATTTCTAATAGTCCGCGGAATTACGTAATAAGAGTGTACGAGGTTCGGCAACGAAGAAATCGGACACGTGGGATGCGATTAAACGGAAAATTGTAGTAGGCCAGCATGTGAAACCAAATCCGACCACGATCAGTCAGCATGCCCAGGTATTTGGTACTGACATTGTTGTCGTCCATTGCTGTTGGCCTCAGTACAGCTCAAGTGCTGAAGTGCACTCGCCGACTGCAGTTGCAATCGGATCGCGACCGCATGTGCAGGCCGAGCCAGCGACCGACTGACGGCGACGCGAATCGTAACGCCACCCGGGATCAATACCTTTATTATACCAACTGCACACGGCCAACCATGCAATACAACAGCCCTCCGCGTTGCAGTATATTCGGAGCATGTCGCCCCTCGTCAATTATTGCGTTTTGTCATTGTTGCAAGTGCATCGCACACGCACGACAAGGTCCCGCCGTCCGTCGCACTGGCAACGTCGCGCTCGCGCTCTTTTGTCGCGTAAGCCGCCTGCGACCAGGAGAGTTTTTCCCATATTATTGGTGGTATTGGCATGTTGATACAACAATTATTATTGTTTTTAAATGGTGGTAACTCTGGTGGTACGAAGCCGCTAGAACACTGTGGTGCCGTTAGTTGCATTTTGGTTAGTAGTTCGATGCAGAGGCGGTTGGGGGCGACACGTGCGTATTTTATGTAATAATCATCCGTGTTGAGTGTGCATTTGTGTGTGTGTGTGTTTCTGGCGGTGCAGCGGCGCACTGATTGGGCTGCTGCAATTTGCAAAACGAAAAACGGGAACAAAATGTCGGTTTGCCTGGTAACGCTGCCCAAAAATAGGCGAACGGTACCTAGTGCTCTCACCGTTTTGTGCCCTGTTAGGCTGTGCTGTGATCGCGAGTGCTCAGTGGTGGTCTTCGGTGGTGGTTCCCCTTTTGGAATTTATACTGCAGTTTCTCAAATAGATAATTCACAGAATGGCGGAAGTACTTGCCTCCTTAGATTATTTTGGATACCTGCTACGACTTTTTAGCCAACAGTCCAACGAAATCTTGTAAGTTTTTTCTTGACGAGTTTGACGTATTAGGGTTTTGTTTGTTGGAGCAGGTAAAAATGCGTGTGAGATCCCGATTGAGGTATTTTTATACCCCATGAGGTAAAGGGTTTTGTGGTTGCTGCTATTTTTTCGTGTCATTTGTGTGACGATCGCTGGATTGAGTCGTTTATATGACGTTGTTGCCGTGTCGACCCCAATTTTTATTGCGGAGTAATCTCTGGCCTTTTTTACGTCCTTGAACCGTTCCGATAGCTGCCATCTTGTTTTAAGTCGCGACAATGGAAACCACATACGTATAAACGTACGGATTCAAGAATTCTCGTTGCATATGTAACAAATAAACGTGTAGGTTATTATTAATTTTACGTTGCTGTGTTGTTAGTCATTGCTCGTACGGCAAAGGCCTCTTTTGTTTCCTTGAACGAGTGCATTATGCCTGCCTACTTAGATTTCTGCGTGGTTTTCCTATTGTAACCGACTAACTTTTATTATACCGTGTGCAATTAGGCACAAAGAAAATTTTCCTTAAATTAGTGTTTTTTACAGTTACGAAGGATGTTGAATTTGTTACTTATATACTGTAAAAAAACGTCTAGGGTAAAGTAATTCACAAACGTAAAATCTTCCTACCCAGGTAAATTTGAAAAATTAATTGTAAGAGTCGGACATGACCCACTTCTTACTTAAGTGGGCCACTTGTTCCTAAAACGGGTAGATGTAGTATATTTCTGCGGCGTTTACGTACGCCAGGCTTATATCTAAATAACGTCCGCATCCCTTAAAATGGTTGAACTGTTGCCACCACAAAATGTACAGTTATTCGGTGTTACGGATGTTTCTTGGAGGTTTTGTATAAATGCGCCTAATGCGGGGATTGCTAGCGACGAGAGTAGAGGCGGGCGATAGAAAGGGCGGGGTTTAAAGCGGGGTGCCACCATGCGTCCGCCTGAAAATTTGGGTTAAAAGTAGGGGAATTACAACGCGGAAATCGAGACACACACCGCACCGGTGTAGAAGTATAAACGAGAAAGAGGCAACGCCAGGCGAAAAGGGGGAGAAAGACATCATCAGGGGCTCAATCGGCTCGGGATAGAAACGACTACCTGATAATGGATGGACGGTTGGAGTAGGTACTTGTCGTATCTATTATTAGATTTTGGGACAAATTAGGTACCTATATAACAAGAAGATTAGTAAAAAATCCAGGAGGAATTCAACCTCCGCCAGAATAACAAAGTAAAAACCTTTAGCCACTCCCTCCTCAGGGGATAAGATGCCTAATAATTTTACCTCTCTGATGATTACATGACTATACCCGTGTAAGTACTATGAAAAACATTCCCTTACCTGCGCCATGATTGCTAGTCTCAAATATTTGATGGATTAAAATAGGTATGTAGCGACCAACATAAATTAGAGCACCCTGTATATATAATGTAGTTTTGTAAATATGTAAATCTTTTGTATAGTATTCCTTTTCTGTGTAAATATTTCTCAACATTATCTTCTAAAGCTTTTGTATTCTATCCATCTGTTCCAATAATTTTTATTACTGTACTTTCCTATAATCCCTATTAACATTTCAACTTCGCGTACTAACCGCATGACGTCTGTACTTTGCTGTCTTTCCTAATTGCTATTTTATGAGGGGTTTCTTCGGTGATTTGGGTTCAACAACTTAATTCTATATTTTCTATCTTCGGCATTTTTCAAATTATATTTTCTTAGTATTGGTTCCCTAATTTTATCTACAACCCTTAGCTCCACCTTCACAATTTTCCTAAATTATTCAAATTCTAAATTCTTCAGTTCTAAATCAACCTTCGTTCTACTCTTCTTAGTCTCTAACAGTTATAAAATAAATAGTAGTTTTATCAGATTTTATTATTATAATATTAAACACGCCAAGAACCAAAGGTACATTTGGACTTTATTCTCTCTCAGCGAATGTTTCTGCTTCTAGTAAGTCTCTAACTAGCTCTTCAAGCCTGAGAAGGCGTCCCTAAACAATATATCTCGCTTAATTCTTATTGACTTTCACAACGCTCTCTGTTCCGTCACTCCCAAGACTCGTTTGACACTCACGTACATTCTATCCTATCCTGTTCTAATAAGTGTCCAACTAGCCCTTAATGCATAAGAAGGTGTCCTACCAATTTATCTCGCCTAATTTCTGTTGGAAATCAACGATTAGTTTAGTTCTATAGAAATATGTATTCGTATTGTCGAGGTCACTTTAGGCCACATCTATATTTTATGTCCCTAAAGAGGCTGCAGACACTTGTACATTTTAAAAGTTAGTTCCTAAGAAGCTCCCGTTATGTTAACACGTTTTTCTGTTGTTACTGATCAATAAAGTACAATTGGAGTTTTACTATTTTTCATTACTATTACAATTAAACCACCGAACCATTGCCAATCTTAATATAACCAACAATTTCTTATTGACCGACACCCTTTGTTCTCGTCATCGTCATAAGAACATCAGTCCTAAGAGTGGTTGGTCTCGCACCTTCACTCTTTCCTATCGTAAGCTAATCTTCGCATTTCCCTAAACTAGAACATCCCACACCTTCAACTATCTTTGAACAGTAATCTGATACTTGTAGGTCTGCCTCTAGAGATAGCCCTTAATGTCTAAGAAGGTCTCCTATTTCTTATTGACCTCCATAGTGCCCTCTGTTCTCCTCACATAATTATAGGATCATCAGTCCTAAGACTGGTTGGACACGTAGCACTACCATTCTTTCCTATCTTGAGCTAATCTTCGCATTTCCCTAAACTAGAACATCCCACACCTTCAACTATCTGTGAACAGTAATCTGATACTTGTAGGTCTGCCTCTAGACCTCTTAGCTCCTATTTCTACTTCCAATAAGTGTGCAACTAGCCCTTGATGTCTAAGAAGGTCTCCTATTTCTTATTGACCTCCATAGTGCCCTCTGTTCTCCTCATATCATCATAGAATCATTAGTCCTAAGATTGGTTGGAAACGTAGCACTACCATTCTTTCCTATCTTGAGCTAATCTTCGCATTTCTCTAAAACTAGTGAACAGTAATCTTATATAGGTCTACCTCTACACCTCTTATCTCCTATTTCTGCTTCTAATAAGTCTCCAGTTAGTCCTTAATGCCTAAGAAGGTATCCTACCAATTTATCTCGCCTAATTTCTTATTGACCTAACGCTCTTTGTTCTTCTCATCGTCATAAGATCATCAGTCCTGAAAATACTTGGACGCGATGCTCCACTCCTTTTCCTACCCTGAGCTAATCTTCTCATTTCCCTAAAACTAGAACATTCCATATCCTAAACTTATTGGGAACACTGTAATATAATCTAGGTCTACCTGTACCCCTCTGAACCCCAGAAAAATAAAAATTAAATTATGAAACGATTTCTCTTGTTGATAATTAGATAATACAACATTAATACACGATGTGATATTGCGATGGATAATAAATGTTAGGTACTAGGTGCGAATGTTTAGTTAAAGCGGGAACAAGCTAAAGTCGTCATTGATTTATCCACACTGTTTCAACCCTACCCCTTTACATTAGATATAAATCATTTAACCCCTGAAGGCGAGGATGGACAATGAAACGTATTTCCCCTAACGAAAATAAAAAAAATTGTTTAGTAGTAGTGTCTCCATCGTGGAAATCCTCGCAGTACGTTGACGAAACGAAAGGATATTGAGTGGTTTAATTAAATTTTAGACACAACACTACTGGGTATTGAAACTTCGGAATGCAATTCAGATGTGGCTGAAATTCGACCGATTCTGCCATTTGTTATGTTACCTAAAAATGGTACCTACTTCGTATCGATCGAGAGAATCGAACCCTCTAGGAAGAAATAGGTCTTAACCCAATAATGGTCAGGTATAGTCGCATACGTTGTATTTGCTCCGTTTTCTTTAACGTTCGAAAACACCCTTCTTACACATAATAGGTCAGTGGATAATATATATGGGCAGGGGTGTGGCTCGGATATTTTTATTTTGAGGATAATTTGGAAAAATGCATTCAAAAGGGTGCATTCCCTTCCCGAATACCTAATACCAACCTCTTAGGCATTCGGTTGTTTAAATGAACAAAACCGAATCTGTATTAGTTATACGGAGGTAATACGAAAGGGTTGTTTCTCCTCTGTACTCGTTCTTGGACACATAATATATTACGCAGATGGCGTGTTCGTGAACAACCCTTTCGTTGAAAGGGAACAACTTATTGGGGTTCAGACACGGTCCGTTACTCTCTGCAACACTTTTTTAACAGTAAGTATTATGTATTAGTAGAAGTATTACGTATTAAGTTTTTGTTATGCCCTACATAATAATTTTTTTATGTGCACCCAAGTATTCTTCCTCTAGGTGCATCTTAACAGTAGCAGGTAAAAAAATTTTCAGAGGAAGGGATACAATGGGCTTTTACCCTCAGTGCTCAGTTGTTTTTTTTTTTTGTTTTGATTATGTATGCCGCTTGCTTGACTTTTCGGTCGTAGTCGTGTATTGGTCTAGAGAGTGCGTTTGTTTTGATTGTTTGGGGCCATGTTAACTTTGAGCCTAGACAGAGATAGCGAGCGACGAGAGAGTTCACGGCCTACCAGTTTTAACTATGCCTTAGCCATTTAGAGGCCATTTTTTGCCTAGGAATGCGTAGTTCTGTGTGTGTGCGGCGTTTAGCCAATGACTAGCCCTCACACTGTTGACTATGACTCTCTGGCCCCACCCTCTCTCCCCAACTTTCGTGTTATATCTACCTGACTAAATTTTTTTAGCTGCAAAATACCTCAAAATATTTGGTATACCTACAACGGTAAAAATCCTATATTAATCTTTTAGGAGAATGTGCGAATTACCTATCATCTTTTTAAAATTATTTTAGAATTAGTAGATAAGCAAATAATGATAGGTAAGTTGGTGTTTTGGTTAATTAGATTTTAAGAATTAAGTTCTCTTTTGTGCTTGCGACAGATAGCGAGGCAATTGACAAGGAGCAAGTCGATTTACATTAAAAAATAAATAAATTGCTTTTATAAAAAAATAAGGGGTTTCAAGAGAATTTTATTTAGGTATTCTATAAATTAAACCTTCTGCACCTAGAGAAAAACATTAGCGATCAAGTATCCTATAGTAATACGTTACATCTATCTAATTTAACATGTTAAAATAATAATAGATTGTATATCTATTGAGTATAAAAACTTAGATTGTAAAGTTACAATTTCTTTCTTCCGATGGATCAAATGCGCCTGATGCATTAAAATGTACCTAGGTCTTTGTTTTTAAATGTTTTTCTACTCATTGCATGGCCCATTTAATAACCCGATTAATAGGTAGGCATACATACATAAATATATGTGTAATGTATGCATGTTGACTGTAATGCATGCATGTTGACTGTAATGCATGCACGCAGTTTGGCAAAAATCCAGTGACCAAGAGCGAGTGCAATGTATTCGGATGGGATTCGAGTAAACACATACGTATACACTAGTGGCTAGTGGAGAACCCAGCATTAGGGACATACTATTACTTGTCATCGTCTTTTGAAAAATATACGACGTGGTATAGGAAAATTTACCTATCTTTTCAATCTTTTCATAGTAATAATATAAGTCCAATATATCTAAGATAGGAGACGAAAAATTAAAAGTGGCTAGGAGGACAGATAAGTCAAGATGGAAGGAGCAGTGGGGTCGAGTCGTCTTCAATAAAGAGAAGTCACTTATATGATCGCGAATGGTTAATTTAGAAATTCGGAAAAGGTGTATGTGTAAAGCACGGCGCTGTATGGGTGCGAAACATGGACGGTGGGTGTGGCGGAAAAGAAAAGGTTAAAAGGGTTCGAAATGTAGTGTTACGGGCGAATGATGAGGATACCGTGGATAGAGAAGGTTAGAAATGAAGAGGTGTTAGAAAGAATAGGAGAACAGAGGACTCTTTGGAAATTAATAAGAAATAAGTGAGATAGGTTGGTAGGACATCTTCAGGGGCATGAAGGACTAGTCAGAGACACATTAGAAACAGAAGCAGGAGTTAAAAGGCGTAGATTAGATTGCTATTCACAAATAGTTAAGGATGTGGGATGTTGTAGTTTTTAGGAATTGCAAAGATTGGGTCAGGATAGGAAAGAATGGAGGTGCGTGTCCAACCAGTCTTAGGACTGTCGACCAAATGATAATGGTGTTGATTTCTATGCAATTAATAGGTTTTGAGAATTCGGTTACTTCAGGACAGTTTTTAGAGAATCAGGAAGTATTTTCAAATGGACAGCGTAATTGAGAAAGCATATTCTTCACATATGTTCATCAAATTATGCTGTCTGACTCGTAACATAAAAAGAAAGTACTACACTTACTTAAAAAAAATATGATTTTTTTTTTAATTTTCGGGGTAACATAGTGTCAAAGTAATAGAGAAACGTGTTTAAAACCGTGGTATGTCATGTCCTCTTTTGTTAGAGGTCTGTATTTTCGTGAAAATTCCTGTGTAAATATGGCCTCCCAGCGTTCTGTATTCGTTGAATGAATTCATTTTGTTTGCGTGGGTGGCGTGCAATGTGCAAAATCTCGTGAACCATGCCACTTTTCCAGACTGACAGCTGACAATATTTGTTTACAACAACGTAAAATCGTTCGTCAGTCTTGCAAATAACTGCAACACACACCACGCATAGTACATATCGCCGATGGTGCACACAAAATGACCCTAAAGTCCATACATATGTACAGACACATGCCCATGTTAATAAGTGTTTTTTGTGCTAATAGTGATGTGTCACTGAATGCACCAAATAACAATAACAATTCAGCGTCAGAGTCTCCATAGACACCATACAGTTGACGTAGCGTCTCCCTATGTAAGTATGTATAGATACACTAATGGCGAGTTGAGAGCCGACCGTACAGATATCATTAAACAGGCATATTAGAGGCAGAAACAGGAGTTATAAGGAGTAGAGGTAGACCTAGATTAGATTACTGTTCGCAAATAGTTAAGGATGTGGGATGTTCCAGTTTTAGGGAAATGTGAAGATTAATTCAGGATAGGAAGGAGTAGAGGTGCGTGCCCAACCATGATGATGAAAGGTCCAACAAATGCAATTTATAGACCTTGAGGGATGATAGGTATCTACGCTTTGTTCAAAAGAATTTAGGGTAAAGGTCTAGAAGGTCTTCGGGGGTGGGGGGATCGAAAGAGGAGGTCTTCCCTACCACTGTACCATAAAAAGTTCGTGGCGGTGTCACCCCCATAAAATGTTATGGGTGTTAGATTATGGCCCCTACCTCCCTTCGGGGGTAGGGGTCGGAGGGATCGAAAGAGGGTGGTCACCTCAGTAAAACCCCATAAAAACTTTTCGGCGGTCTCACCCCCATAAAAGGTTATGGGGGTTGAAAGTTGATTATTTTGACAATTTTCATACAGTATAATTCAAATAAAATTCAATAAAATAATTATTTTCAAGCGGGTGGAGGTGGGGGATCGAAAGAGGGTGGTCACTTGAACAAAACCCGATAACCTAACCTAACCTAACCTAACCTACCCTATTGATAAAGATATTTAAATAATGTTTTATATAACTTTCTCAATATTTTTATGTATTTTTCATTAGTTTTACCTTTGAATATTGTTTAAGAATGACTATATAAATATTTACATGTCTAGAAATATATAAAAATTGGCATATTTATTAACTTTGAACCCCCATAACTTTTTTTGGAGGTGAGACCGCCACGAACTTATTATGGTACAGTGGTGGGGGAGACCTCTTTCGATCCCCCCACCCCCACCCATCTAGATCTTTACCGAATTTAGGTGTTTGAATGGAATAGGACAGTTTTTAAATGGGTAGGCATAGACGTAGATAGGACACTGCCCCACCCCCTCCCCTGGCAAGCTCATTGTCCGGCCTGGAAAAGGCTCTGACGATATCGGCACAGTTTAAAAACATAGAAACCAAACACATTAAACCTATTTAAACTTACAGCTATTGAAAATACGTCCCTCCTACAAAAAATCTCTTGCTATTTTCAGATTGATGTGATAGTTGAAAAAAACGCATTCTACATTTGTAATTACTATGTTACAATTTGCCTTACCTGTAGATATATCCGTCATTTCGACGTCGTTCGTCGAAAATATTTTTTCGCTTACGGTGTGCTTGACCTTAGTCAATAAAAAAAAAAGTACGGCGCACGTGAATAACCCGGCGAGTGAGACAGATGATGAGAGGAGTGTGAAGTCTACCCGGAGGGGCACGCGGGGGCCACGACTTACTGGCGTACTTTTAATAGTCTAGTTATACGGCAGTATTTGACAAGAATACTTATATCAAGCGTGAAGTAAAAAAAAAAAATTAAGTGACAGATTTTTTTAAAACCCTCTCATACAAGTTATTTAGGTACAAAGGTTTATTGAAATAAAGATTGTTTTTGTGTCAGTGAGTGAATGGTAGGTAGGTACTAGCCAAACTTTTGATTACTTACCGAATAGGGACAGGATTGGGACGATAATAGGGACCAAAAATAAGAGGTAAGGGAACTTGTATGTCCATGGGTGAGAGTATTAAAAAATGTTCAAAAATTTTCTCATAATTTTTTGAGAGCCACTAGTATGTATTTTTTTGTATATCGGTTATTGGTTAGGTGCATCAATTTTGCTATGAACTGTACATTTACAATAAGTGCAGTGCATCATCAATGCGTTAGTAAACAAGTTGAAGCGTTTACAAAAGGAAATTGGTATAACGACCTATCGGCACATGAATCGTACGGATACACACTCAAAGTACAGAGTGAATACCCGCAATAAAATTTAAGGAATTTTGCGGATTTATATGCATCAACAAGTTAATGAAAAATGAAAAAAAATGCTCTTTGAGTCGGTTAGGTCCAGGGCTAGATTCATACTCCCCGACACACAGTCCTGGCGATGACCCTCCCCCCACACGTAAACGTTTGATGGGAAAAGGGCCAGTTATTACAAACTTTTAAAACTACCTGAATCTATTCGTTTGAGGTTAGGTTGGGTTAGTGTGTAACCACCTTCTGCATCAGTGGCGTAACTTAAAGTCGCCTTCACACTGTTGGGTGACAAAATATAATACTTTTGGGGGTGTACTTTATGACATTGCACTGTTTTACACATTCTCCCTCTCAAGCGTCTTAGTTGGCCCCTTTTTGAAACCAGCACTGTCTTGAGAAACGCCTAGACAGAATTGAAAGCGGCGACTTAATTGAACTGGAAGATTTAATTTGTGCCTTAATAACACGTATGATTTTCATGCAGTGTTTCGTACATAAAAAACTTTAGAGTGTATTATACCGTTTCATACGGTGTTCGCTTATCTATTGTTTGAGGTAGACGTAAAAATTACAAAACCATCTACCTACACGGTTAGTTTGTTTTTGTTGCTTATGTAGCAGCCGGCTTTTGTTTTCCCACGAGAGATTTTATCAGAGTTAGATAATACAATTGTCTGTGGCCTTGTCTTTTGTCGGGGTTAACAATTTTTTAGTTATACGTATATATTTGTCATTATTTATCTCACTGTTTTGTTTATTTACAACGTAAACAAAACGTTTCTGTATGTATTACTTGCATTACGCGATGCGTGACGATAGGCCAACCTAACATACCCAGACATGAGGAATGTTTGTCACTTATGTGTCTAAAGTGATCAAAATACCTCGGTACCTGTCGTAACGAAATTCAGGTACTCCTAAAATCTGTTAACTTCTTACCCTAAAAGAAATGAAAAATTATGCATCAAGGGAAGAATATGTGATGTTGCCTCCCGGATGTGAAAGTGCTATAATTTCTTTCTTAATTCACGCAATATATATGTCCTTACTTATTTATTTTTTTGATCCTTTTTATGCCCCTCTGGACTACCACTGTGATTTTAAATACCTAAGAGTTGTAATAGGTACAGTACCTATATTTACAGAGAAATCAAAAAGTATATACAGTAGAATTCGCTTATAATGATATCGAAGGGAAACAAACACGTTGTACTAAGCGGGCGTTATACAAAGCATAGTCTTAGAAAATAAACAACTTTCTATGAAGGGTCAGAAAAATGAGCGAAAATGTTATTATTAATCATTTGGGTTACTATAGCCGGATATGATTTCTTGAGAATCAGTCATAGTAAACGATATGTCATTTTAAACGGAGTCATTATATCCAAACTTTTCTATAGAGAATTTAATATGAAAACCAAACTTAACATTGCAATTACTTCGTATTAAACGGTTGGTCAATATAGTCATTATATCCAAACTTTCCTATAGAGAATTTAATATGAAAACCAAACTTAACATTGCAATTACTTCGTATTAAGCGGTGAGAGGAAGGATTATAAGATTAAGGGTCTTATAGACAAGGGACCTCAATTTTTCATATGAACACTATTCTTTTTTGTTTCAAAAAAATTAAAACGATACTGAAAATTAGGTACTTAGGAAATGTGAAAGTAGAAAAAAAATTTTGTTATATTTAAGTAAAAGTGTATATCCAAAAAAATTTTTTTTTATTTATTACAGATGAAGTTACTTTTGCGATTGGTTCTACGTTATGTGCGTAATAGTCAGGCTGCAATATCCACACCTACATGGAGGTACCTCTATCTACCAGCAATGGTTCGGAATTTAATCGAAAAGGTAAATACTTTTGATACCTTTTACTATTCTCAAAAATACATGTTGGAAGTTTTTGAAATTAGTTTTGAACAAAAAAATCTATGACTGTTAGTGTGTACAAGCATGCGTATATGAGTATGTACCTATAGCTAGTTCAGAATGTCATAAGCCTTCATATATGCGAAAGGCGGAGCTTGGATTCGTGTTATGTACAAACATTTCGATAACATTGGTACAATACAGCCGGGAATAGGGCTCGAAATAAACAGCAAACAGTAATGTCGGTTAATATTTTTATAGCAGGTAGAAATGAGTGTTGACATATGATTTTATTGGAGAATATGCTAGAATAGTATGGGTAGAAAAGGTTAGAAATGAGGAGGTATCAGAATTAGTAGGAGAACAGAGGGCCGCAGCCGAATTGCATCCCAATGTCATAATATTTATCTGATCTAAAAAAATCGGTTGTTTGTAAAGTCGGTTTACTGACGATAGTTGAACGTGACAACGTCATAAGAAAATACTGGTGGAATGGTTTCATTTTTCAAAAGAAAATTTTAATTTTATTTGTTTGATAGATATTTTGTATGGATATAGAGAAGGAGGTAAATGGAAATGTATTATTGTATAGCAGCTGTCCACGCGGAC